>NC_090831.1:116767179-117070631 GCF_028021215.1 Eschrichtius robustus | reverse complement strand
GACTTCAACATTATCTTTGGAGGGTGAGGGGACATAATTCAATCATAACAACTACTATAATCCCAGTCTAAGCCACCATCCCCTCTCACTGCAATCACCTCTTTTTCTAGTCTCCCTGTTTCACTCTTGACCACCTACAGCAAAATCTCAGGACAAAATCTAAACTCCTTACCCGGCATTCAAAGCTCAAAGCCAAGATCTGCACAGCCTTTCCCAACCTCATTCCCCACCACACTCCTCACTCTCATGCTACAGCCACACGGAGAGCCGCTCTGTTCCTGCCCAACGAGGACCCACCCGAGTGAGGCCCTTTCCACTGGCTGCTCCCAGTGCCTGGAACGCCATCCCCAGGATTCAATGACTCATTACTCTTGGCACTCAGACATAGGTTTCGATGTCACCCCTTCAGAGGTCTTCCCAGTCATTCTCTTTCACGTTTCCTAATCTGATTCCTTATATAGCGCTTGTAACTATATGACTTGCTTACTTGTTGATCCATCGCCTGCCTCCCCTGCTAGGATGTAAGCAGGGACTGGGCCTCCATCACTGCTATATTCACCACGCCTGAGAGTGCCAGGCACAAACGAGATGCTCGGTAAGTATTTTTTGAAAGAATGAACTGCCTCTTGGTTGTCAAGTCCGATGGACATTTTTCTATCTTTATCCTTTAGAACCTAGTGCGTTTGATAGGAGCAGTCATTTCCTCTTCATGAAATTCTCCGCCATCTCCTCCTACCCCCAGCCGACCTCCAGGCTGCGGTCTCCTAGTTCTAATTCCTCTGGCTCCTTTGCACACTCCTCTTTCTCTGCGCCTTTAAAGCCAGTAAACCAGCCTTGGGGTTCTATTTCAGGTCCCTGTCGTAGGCAGGATAATGGCTCCCCCAAAGATGTCCACATCCTAATGCCTGGAACCTGTGAATATGTTACTTTCTGCAGCAAAAAGGACTTTGCAGGTGCAATTAAGTTAAGGATCTGCAAAGGGGAGATTATCCTGGGTTATCCAGGTGGGCCCAATGTAATTACCAGGATCCTTATGAAAGGGAGGCAGGAGGATCTGAGCCAGAGAGAAAGTTACGATGACTAAAGCAGAGGTGAGAGTGATGTGGTCACGAGCTAAGAAATATGGGCAGCCGCTAGAGGCTGGGAAGGCAAGGAACAGATTCTCCCCAAGAGTCTCCAGAAGGAACGCAGCTCTGCCGACATCTTGATTTTAGTCCCACATGAGGCCCATTTCAGACTTCTGACCTCTAGCACAATAAGATAATAAATTTCTGTTGTTTAAGCCACCAAGTTTGTAGTAATTTGTTACAGCAATATTAGGAAATTAATACAGTTCTCTCCTCTTCCATTCTGTATGCTCTCTTTGGGCAACTTCACCTTCACCTACGGCTTCAATGACCATTTACAAGCAGATGTTTCTCCTCCAAAATTCAGATTTACATATCCAACAGCTTGTTAACATCTTTAACTGGATATCTGATGGATACCCCAAACCCCATGTCCTCAGCTCAATCCCTCTCTCACACCACCCCAACATGTCACTTAACTTTCTGGGATCCCATTACATCATCCACTTGTGTTCTCTGTCTCAGGTGATGGCAGCATCGTACACCCACTGTTCCAAGCAGGGCACCTTGAGGACTCCCTATTCTTCACCCCAGTGTCCAACTATTCTTTAAGTCCTGCTAATTTCATCTAATAAACTTGTCCCTTCCTCTCCATTGTTTCTATCACAGTCTTGGTTTCCACAACAGTCTTCCAACCGATCTCCCAACCTCCATCCTTGAACCCCTCAAATCCATCCTCCACGCTGCATTTTTCTTTTTGAAATTCAAGTATCTTTCCACATCCCTCCTTTCTATCAATAGGTTCCTCTGGCATAAAAGTCAAGTTGCTAAATGAGATTTACAAGGCTTCCCTGTCTGCCTCCCACCCCGGTCACTCCAGCCTCACCTCCTCCTTACGGCAGCCCATCTTCCAGCACCCCCAAGTGCACTCCTCTATTAGAAGACAGGGAAGAGGGAGGGAAGGGAAAGAGGGAGGGAGGGAAGGAAAAAACTTGGTCTCACTACGGGGTCTTTCCTTCACTGAGTATACCTTCCCAAAACCCCAATCAGATGAACTACCAACTCAAGGGGAGTAGAAACACCTCCTTCACAAACACCTCCTCAAACATACATATCAGCAATTATTCATTCTCATTACTCAAGAAAGACACACCCCAAAAATGCAAAATCACACCCCAACTTGCAAATTCATGCAAATATTCATTTCCTTATAGATATGCCCACCCACAGACATACAAACACAGAAGATACAGACAGATGCTCATCCAACTGCATGTGCCTCCCATAACTACCCTTAAGATCCTCTCACACAGACACAGCCTGAAGACACAAACATCCAAAGCAGGGGAAGCAGATAACTTCTGTGGCTTGGGGAATGCGAGAATAAAGAAACAGGAGAGATGGGAAAGGATGGTAGAAGGTTGAGGGTAAATGGAAGAAAAGAGGAATGACCACGGAAGAGTCAACTGGGCTATATTCATTCACCAACCTTCCCTAAGCCCCAACAATAGGCCAAATGCCATGTTGCTAAGCAACAGGGTACAAAGATCCACAGTAGCAGTAGTCGTCATCATCAAATAGCAGCTAATATTCCAACTGTGGTCACTGTATACCAGGCACTAAGTGTTATATTACCTCATTTGATCCCCATAGCAATTTCATGAGGTAGATATTATTATCCTCAATTCATAGATGATGTAATGGGGTCCCAGAAAGTTAGGTGACACGTCCAGCATCATATTGCTAACAAGTGGCAACACATGGATTCCTAACCAGGCAGTCAGATCCAGCGTCTGTGTTCTTACCCACCTCCCAATTCAAGACCCTGCCTGTGAGTAGGGCGCTCACAGACCACCAGGAGCTCACATGCTGGAGTTCGGGCTGTGTGTTTCCTTTCCCTGGAGAGGCAGCCTGAATAGAAGGCAGCGACAGGTACTAGTGCATGGACACTGGCCTTGAAGCCAGGCTGACCTAGAGCCACTTCCTAGCTCTGCCACCCATTACTTGTGGAAACCACAGCAAGTTATGTTATTAACCTCCCTGAGCATCAGTTTCCTCCTCCATAAATGAAGATATTAATATCTACCTTGTTGAGCTTTATTAGAATTAAATAAGATACTATATACAAAAGTGCTAAGTGCAGTACTTGACGTAGAGTGAGCTCTCAATAAATAAATCCCTACCTCTCGTTGCTTCAACAACTAGTTACTCTTCAACACTCCCTAAACCAAATGCTTTCCAGAAACATTAGAAGAACGATTGCAAATTACGGCCCTCGGGCATATATTGGGCCTAAAAAGTATTTTAAACATTGCCGCCACAAGACAAGCAGCTCAGCACCTAGATTTGCAATTACCAGCAGCCCAGCCCCTGAGGCATCTGAGTTCTCCACCCACCTGAGAATCAAGGTGGCCTAAATCTGCTTCAGACCTACAGAATCCGACTTTCCTGGGGCGGGTCCCTGGACTCTACTGTTTAAATTCTTGTACACCTTCAATTTTGAGAGCAGCTGAATTAAAAAAGAAAAGAGACACTGTGTTTTCCAAATAAATGCATAGCCCAGGGGTGAATGAGTTAACCTGCAATACTGCCAACTTTGGATGTTTCTTTTATACAAGACAGGAAATAAACAAAGGCCATTTCTGTCACTGGAAAGAAGTGGCCCTCTTAATCTAGGATTTCCAGGAAATCTTCCAGGGGAAGCCACCGTGCCTTCCCCACCCAGATTTCAGAAGTCAGAAAAGCTAGGCACAGCAGGGAACATGAAGCATTAACTCTACCAGGTCTGTGCTTGGCGGGAAGAGGTGGATCTGAGGTAAAGGAGAAAATTCCCGGGGGACAGAATCTCTGACTGTAGTGTAGAAGGGTGAGGACAACAGGCCCCCATTCACCTCTCCTCAGAGGAGTCCGGGAAGGGAACTCGGGGGGCAGCAACGTGGCCCTAGGCACAAGGGAGCAGAGCCCAAGGGCAGCCCAACATCTGCTGGGGCTGGTGGAATGTAGTCTTCAGGCTGCCCAGGATACAGGCCAAGGGTGAGTTGCTGGCTGCCTCAGGAAGCAACCAAAAGCGACCTTAGAATCATTTCCTCATAAAAGTAATTACGCCAGAGCTAAAGGTCAAACAGTAACCAAAGACCCCCAAGTCAGGCCCAGCATTTCCTCTCTACGTAAGGCTGTGGTCACATGACCAACCTCCCCAACCCGGGACCCCGAGCCCCTGAGCCCCTGCAGCCTCAACCTGCCCTGAGCCTGGTTAACGACAGGAGACAACTAAGGGGTGCCAGCCCACATTAGAGTTGAACCTCGAGTCTGCCCTGCAGTAGCCCGGTCCTGGCATCATGCTTTTCTCCCTTGCTCCCACCATGGACTCCAGTCCTGGCAAATAAGCCCCCACCTCCCTTGTGCCCATGTCTCTGAGCCCAAGATGCTCCCTCTCCCCCTTCTTTCAATGAAAGGCTCTTCCCAAGCCCCTTGGATGAACTAGGGCCCTGCTCTTAGCAGGCACCCCCAGAATGTTCCCACACTGAGTGCACAGACCCCCCCGCATTGTATGTGTCTGGGTTCTGCACTGCAAGGACACTGCGGTCTCCCCAGGGTGCAGTCTCCCAGGCTGACGATGAGAAGCTTGAGACCCTTCCAGTTCTGACCCTTGCACCCAGAGTCCCTGAGTAATCGCCCCCACTGAGCACCTGCTTCAGGCCCCAGCGCCCCCCAGCCTATTCCAGCCCTCTGTGCTTTACCTGTCATATCTCGAACTTTGTTCCAAAATGTTACTTTTAACAGAGAAAAAGTAATGAGCACATTTATTGTGCCTCCATTTGCACTTCTTTGTCCACAGCTACTGGGGATTGAGGGAGACATTAAAAAACAAAACAAAACAAAAAAACTGTCTTTACTGTATCTACCAGCAAATAAAAATCAGTTTTCACTATCCAGCTATCTTAACTACAGAAAGCAATACTTAGCTACAATTCATATGTACTTTTCCTGATTGTAAAGCTAATAAACAAGCTGACTAGAGAATTAGAATGTAAACATCAACACAATTAATGAATTTTTAAGTACTGTATATATAAAGGAAATCCTCAATTTCATATGTTCAGCTTTTGACCAGCCTAACCTTTCTCTAATACTTTGTACATTGAAACCCCTAGTCTGAACCACCACTCGTATATTAAATTGCAGCTTTAAACAGCTGTTAGATGAACATTCAAGCTCTCTGATGAAAGTCCTACTTTCCAGCCAGCATTCATTTATTCATTCATTCATTTATCCTTCAACAAATGTTTCCTGAGGGCCAACTATGTGTCAGGCACTGTGGCTGAAGTATGGTGTCTTGACTTCGTGGAGCAGACAATATAGGTGGGGAGACATACAATAAAGCCAACAAATAACACACTGTCTAATTTATGCTATGAATGAAAGAATCAGCGTACTCTAATAAAATAAATGGGAACACACCCAGTAGCGACGAGCATACCTAGTACCTAGGTCTTGGTCTCTAATACCATTCTCCAATAAAAGGAACCAGGGCTCGTTGGAGAAATACCTGATTCTAGGTGTGGGGCAGGAAATATACAAGATATCCTTGTAGTGGCAGAAAGAAAGGTGTTCAAAAATAAATAAATACCTAATTGATGGGGCAAGATCAAAGACACACAGGAACCAACTGAAAGAGCTCCTAATGGCCAAAGCTGGAACAACTAGAGCAACAAAATAAATAAAATAGTATTGGATTATAACCCAAAGTATAAAATAAATATTCATGAGTCCATACTAATATGAATAATTGAATATATTAATAAATGAAGAAAACTCTCCCATGCAGAGAAATTCCAAATAACTTATGTAGATACTCCACCCTAAAGGACTGGAGAGTTATGTCCCCCTTCCTTAGCTATGGGCTGTGCCTTGTCACTTCCTTCCAAAGAGGACAGTAAGAAGAATAACTTTAGAGAAACCTGACAAATACTACTTCAGCCAAGTGATCAAGGTCAATATCAAGTCATAAATCATGTTGATAGGAGGTACCCCTAATAAGATGTGATGAAAATGGCACTTTACCTGTGTAATTTTCCTCCCAAACCCATTATCCAGTTTAATCATGAGGGAAAAAAAAAAAAAAAATCAGACAAGTTTCAAAAGAGGAGCATCCCACCAAACCCCTAACCAGTATTCCTCCACACTGTCAAAGTCATCAAAAACAAGGAGAGTCTAAAAAACTGTCACAGCCAAGAGGAGCCCAAGGAGACATGACAGCAAAATGTAATGTGGTGTCCTGACTAGGGTCCTAGAACAGAAAAAGGACAGAGAAAAACTAAGGAAATCTGAATAAAATATAGACTTTAGTTAATATTAGCAATATTGGTTCATTAATGGACACAAATGAACCCCACTAATACAAGATGTTAACAGTAAGGGAAACTGTGCAGGGGCTAGCTAAGAACTCTCTGTACTATCTAGCTCAATTTTTCTTTAAATCTAGAACTATTCTAAAACTCAAAGTCTATGAATAAAAAGAAATAAATAAATGGAGAGGGGAATCTAATTTAAACAGAGTGGTCTGAGAAAGCCTCGCTGGGGCGTTAACTTTAAGCCTGGACTTGAAGGTCTAGCTCATGTGAAGAAAGGAAAGTGTTCAGAGCTTAGGAAACAGTATGTGCAAAAACCCTCCAGCAAGAAAGAAGCTGGTACATCTAAGGAATGGAGAGAATGTTAGCATGCCCAAAGCGGCACGAACAAGAGGGAGAGTGGTGAGAAATAAGGGTGAGGGGGTAGGTAGGAGACCACTCAAGGCCTTGACTCCGGTAAGAGGAAGGATCTTACTCTAAGTACAGTGAGAAGCAATAAAAGGAGGGCAGTGTCATCAGTACCACCATCTTACTTAGCAGAGCAATGTTTGTTCAACTATGCAATACATTATATTCACTCATTTTATAAAAATGAAAGGGAAGTGAAATACTGAAGATAAAAACTAGAGGTCTCTAAATAGACATTTCTACGAAGAAGATATACACATTGCCAACAAACACATGAAAGAATGCTCAACATCATTAATCACTGGAGAAATGCAAATCAAAACTACAATGAGGTATCAACTCACACCGGTCAGAATGGCCATCATCAAAAAATCTACAAACAATAAATGCTGGAGAGGGTGTGGAGAAAAGGGAACCCTCTTGCACTGTTGGTGGGAACGTAAATTGATACAGCCACTATGGAGAACAGTATGGCGGTTCCTTAAAAAACTAAAAATAGAACTACCATATGACCCAGCAATCCGACTCCTGGGCATATACCCTGAGAAAACCATAATTCAAAAGGAGTCATGTACCACAATATTCATTGCAGCTCTATTTACAATAGCCAGGGCATGAAAGCAACTTAAGTGTCCATCGACAGATGAATGGATAAAGAAGATGTGGCACATATATACAATGGAATATTACTCATCCATAAAAAGAAACGAAATTGAGTTATTTGTAGCAAGGTGGATGGACCTGGACTCTGTCATACAGAGTGAAGTAAGCCAGAAAGAGAAAAACAAATACCGTATGCTAACACATGTATATGGAATCTAAGAAAAAAAAAAGAATGGTTCTGATGAACCTAGGGGCAGGACAGGAATAAACACACAGATGTAGAGAATGGACTTGAGGACACGGGGAGGGGGAGGGGGAGGGGGAAGGGGAAGCTGGGACGAAGCAAGAGAGTGGCATGGACTTATATATACTACCAAATGTAAAATAGATAGCTAGTGGGAAGCAGTCGCATAGCACAGGGAGATCACCTCAGTGCTTTGTGACCACCTAGAGCGGTGGGATAGGGAGGGTGGGAAGGAGATGCAAGAGGAAGGAGATATGGGGATATATGTATATGTATAGCTGATTCACTTTGTTATAAAGCAGAAACTAACACACCATTGTAAAGCAATTATACTCCAATAAAGATGATAAAAAAAAACTAGAGGTCTCAAACACATCTGGGCAAAGATGGAAACTTTTAGGCAGACTTAAAAGGACAAAGGTGAAACTAAACTCATCTTTGGATATTCGTTGGATTTAAGCTGGCTGTGGGATTGTGAAAGAACAAACAAAATTAAACATCTAGACTGTTTTATGGAAGATAACATCTAAAAGATAAAGTTTAACTTAGGTGTTCATAATTTGCTGTATATCTGAGAACAAAACTGTCCTAAAAACATGTAAGTCATCTTTTGTACATAATTTTAGAGATGAAAAAAAGCACTGCTTTTATACTTTCTACACATAAGTCTTACCTTTAACAGCTTGACTGACATTAAATTTTGACAGGTCATGTTTTCTTCTAATACCTTCCCTACTGCACTCTGCTTCTCAAGTTCAGCATTAACCCACATGCACAGCCCAAAGCACACACAGATGCATTACCCTCTCGGACACACACACACACACCCCCCTCTACCCTCATCCTCAGGAGAGAGGGCCCTGGGCTGGACCACCTGGGCCCGCCTTCTCCTTTCCCGTGTTTCCCTAGGCCTTGTGAACTGGAGATGAAGTCTGTTAAACTAATTCCCTATAAGGATGCCTATGGCCCTTCCTTTAAAATTTGAATTTTAAAAGAGATCTTATGAAAATAAAAATACTGAATACCTTAAGCCAAGAAGCAAATCTCTACTAATATACATTTTAGGAGTTCTGCCAACCTGGTGGGCAATATGTTTTATAGAATGTAAACTTTTAGCAGCCCCCTTCTCTTGTACCACATGGACAGCCAAATACTGTGCCAGCACAGAAATCTATCTTATCATTAATAACTTCAGTCTATTTTCTTCAGTTATTTCCATACCCTTTTCACTAAACCATACTTCATTTTGTTTTTAAGGAAAAAAAAAAAAGTATTAACTTTGGCACTATCAGAAACTCTTAAGAAATTGCTAAATGTTGATTAATGTATAACATGTTTACTTTCATAGTCTTAAAATGTCTTCATTAAACAAATATTATGTGCCAGCACTGTTCTGGAAGCTGGGCATATAACGATGATCAAGTCAAATTCCCCACTCTTAAAAAGCTTACTTTCTACTTCAATTTAGTTAATGTCAAAAATCCAATGGAAAATGGTGGTCAGGCCTTAGATGCTCAATAGGAACGTAACACCTGCCAAACAAGGACAGGAAAGCTGGGATGAGTTGAGTCTCCTCTTCTGAAGCAGGAAACACTGAACGTGCAGCAAGGGTTCAGGCTGGGAAGAGCTAAGGAAATTGTCAGCCTTGTCACTCAAAAAAAAAAAAAAAAAGGAAAGGAAAGAAAAGAAAAAAGCCCAGGACTGTAAGTAGAGGTTCAAGGTACACATTGAGAGAGAAAGAATTGTGGAATTGCATAAAGACAAACGTTGGGGGAAATCAGAGCTTGTTAAAATAGAGCTCCGTGACAATATCAAATGTTGATAAAAATGTGGAGCAACTGGAATGTCCATACATTGTTGATAGAGTGTAAAATAATTCAGCCACTTCCAAGGTTCTTATAAGTTAAATATACACTTACCAAGTAACTCCACTTCTACTTACCCAAGAGAAATTAATTTACGTCCACAAAAGGACTTACACAAAAATGTATGTGGCAGATGTACTCAAAATAGCCAAAACCTGGAAATGACCCACATGTCCAACAACAAGAAAGTAGATCAGTTGTGAGATATTCATACAATGGAAGAATACTCAGTAATGAAAATATACACAATAAGGGTAAATCTCAAAACACCATGATAAGAAAAAAAAGTTGGTCACCAAAGAGTACACGCTGTATTTTCCATGTATATGTAGTCCAAAACAGGCAAAACTAATCCATACTGAAAGGAAGTCAGATCTGTGGTTGCCTATGGCTGGGAAAAGGTAGAGGATTAATGAGGGAATGTAATGGGGTGATAGAGATATTCTGCATCTCATTTGCAGTGACAGTTACACCCAAGTGTCAATATGTATCAAATAGAACACTCAAGATCTGGGCATTTTATTGTATGTTAACACTCCATTTTTTTAATTTTTAGGCTGCTTAACATCAGGTTAACAGTAAAAAGGGCACAAAAATACCAGCAAACATCTGAGTTGACCAAATGTAAAATAGATAGCTAGTGGGAAGCAGCCGCATAGCACAGGGAGATCAGCTTGGTGCTTTGTGGCCACCTAGAAGAGTGGGATAGGGAAGGTGGGAAGGAGATGCAAGAGGAAGGAGATATGGGGATATATGTATATGTATAGCTGATTCACTTTGTTATAAAGCAGAAACTAACACACCATTGTAAAGCAATTATACTCCAATAAAGATGATAAAAAAAAACTAGAGGTCTCAAACACATCTGGGCAAAGATGGAAACTTTTAGGCAGACTTAAAAGGACAAAGGTGAAACTAAACTCATCTTTGGATATTCGTTGGATTCATAATAGCCCAAACTGGAAACAACCCAAACAGTAGAATGGATACATAAATTGTGGTATATTCATATAATGGAATACCTCCCTGCAATAAAAAGAACAAACTGCTGCTACACAGCAACTAACAACTTGAATGAATCTCACAGACATAGTATTGAGTGAAAGCAGCCAAACACAAGAGACCACATACTATATAATTTCATATATATGAAGTTCAATGACAGGCAGAGCCAACCTACGATAACAGAAGACAGAAAAGTGGTTATGTTTGCCAGAAACTGTTAACTGGAAGGGGGCACAGGGGAGCCTTCTTGTGTGTTAGAAATGTTCTTGATCTTGATCTGAGTGGTGATGACATAAGTGTGTACATGTATAAAAACTGAGCTGTTCACTACAGATCTGAGCGTTTTATGCATATGTTATTCCTCATAATATAGTGCAATCAAGCTAAATAAAGAAGCACATTTGGGAATATGAATATTTCTTACGTAGTATCTCAGAAATGTTTAGCCACTGATGACTTCAGTGAATGGAAATGCTGGACCTTTTCTACTGTAAATAGCTCCTCCATTCAATACGTATCTCCTGAGCAACTCCCAGCTGCCAAGCACCATGCTGGGTGCCCAGGACACATGAATGAACATAGCAACACAATCCCTACCTTTAAGAGCATCCCTGAAACGGGCAGTCAAACATGTAACCTACTGCCCTGGGGCAGCTGGGGGCAGCTTCTCTAAATGTGGCTACAGGGTCCTGCAGCAGTTCACCGACTTCCCCAAGAGATACCTTAGCCCCTAATTCCAGTCCAATAACTGAAACACCACGCATGGTCATTTCTCCTGAGAAGCAATATGGGTAATATCTCAGATCATGGTACTTAATTGCAACTGACATTTCTAGGTCATTGGTGGTGATGGCAAATATCCTCCTGGAAGGCCCCTCATTTGCGACAACAGCAGAGGAAAGAGGCTAATTTTAGAGAACATGGCCCAGCTTCCACCCTGCAGAGGAACATCCAGAAGACGACTCTTTGTTCTCCCAGCAGTGGCGGTGGTGTGGGAATCATGAAACAACTGCAGCAACTGCCTACAGCCCTCATCATGGGCCCCAGGATTCTGCGCTCCAGATGGTTTAAGCGTTAGCCCCATGCAGCATTAATGTATGAAACATGACAAAACTCTTTGCTCTCGTTTCTGGTATGAATTAATAATTTAACATATTTTAAGTTTTATTCTAAAGGATTCAGATTAATTGATGGTTCATCCAAAAGAGCCCTGATCTTCTTACTCACCGTAGAGAAGCATTTTTACAAAGCTGAGTGGCAAAAAACGGGAACAAGAAAGGGGTCCAGGGGCTGTGTTGCCTTATAAAGAGGTCTGAAGACAAGACAAGTTGGATAACCCTGGAGCTAAAAAGGAAAAAAAAAAAAAAAAAAAACAACCTCTGGAGAGAACAAGAGAGCAAGAGAAAAGGGACTAGGAAGGCCAGTCAGTGATTCTGAACACCCTGCATTTCTCACTCTTTCTAAGGCCAAGCAAGCAAGTACTCCTGACTTTAATACTGACAAGACCAGAAAGGAAGCCCAACGGGACTAGTATTTGGAATCTAGAAATGAAGAGTAAGAAGGATGACCATATGTCCTGGTTCACCTAGGACAGTCTCAGTTTACATTTGTTATAAATATCAAGTGTCCCCTTTAACTCTCACAAGCATCCTAGCTTGAACAATATACTATAGAGACTCCTTATCAGTAAAAGAAGAGCCAGTGAACTGGAATTGACACAGCCCTGGGAAAGGGACCAGGTCCTCTGATATACTAGGGCCCATTCAGATAGGTACAGATTCCAGGACCAACAGACCCTGGGAGGAAATCAGTGCAAAGGAAGTGGACCTAAAACATGAAATTCTAACTCTACCTCACAGAGAAATGAAAGTGAAAAACTTCTAAAGAAGCAAAGATAACTACTCAGAGAGGCTAAAAGGGCTTGGACCACAAAGGAGAGAAGAAGCTCGACCACACGGGTGTTATACGAGTTTCCTAGGGCTGCCAAAACAAATTACCATAAACTGCGGGGCTTAAAACAGAAATTTACTCTCTCATGGTTCTGGAGGCCAGAAGTCTAAAATCAGGGTGTCAGCAGGGATGGCTCCTTCTGGGAGGATGCGTTCTATGCCTCTCTTGTAGCTTCTGGTAACTTGCAGCAATCCTTAGCATTCCAACATTCCAATCTCTGCCTGAGCTTCACACAGCCTCTACTCTGTGTGTCTCTGTATCTCTGTGTCCTCTCCTCTTCTCAAAGGGACACCTGTCATTAGACTTGGGCTCACCCTAAATCCAGGACGATCTCATCATGAGATCCTTAATTACATCTGCAAAGACCCTTTTTCCAAATAAGGGACTTTCATAGGCTCCAGGGGTTAGGACTTGGACGTATCTTTTGTGGACCACCATTCAAGCCATTACACACGTGTACAAAATAGTGCCCAGGTGAGTCAAAGTCCACCAAATATTCTTTAAAAAAATTTAAAAGTCTTTCTAAGCTAAATCTGGAGGAAGAAGAAAAAGGACTAGACTCCCTGCAGGAGAGAATATACAAGCAAACCAAATGCCCAATGAGTGGAGACCCTCCTCTGTGTCTCCTTTTGAGGCCACTGTGTCCAACGAGGAGAGGCGGGACCCCCTGACAGTCATTCCCCACCTCTCGCCTACGGGGCTTTCCCTGGTAGTCACTGTTGCTGGACTGTGACACTCCAACACAGGGCTGAAAGGAGCAGAGCTGCATCTGACACAGATCTGCCTAGTCCTCAACCTAGATGCCCATCGACAGATGAATGGATAAAGAAGATGTAGTACATATATACAATGGAATATTACTCTGCCATAAAAAAGAATGAAATAATGCCATTTGCAGTAACATGGATGGAACTAGAGGTTATCATACTAAGTGAAGTAAGTCAGGCAGAGAAAGACAAATATCATATGATATTATATGTGGACTCTTAAAAAAAAAAAAAAAAGTGATACAAATGAACTTATTTACAAAACAGAAATAGACTCAGACATAGAAAACAAACTTGTGGTTACCAAAGGGGATAGTGGGAGGGGTGGGGGAGATAAATTAGGAGTTTGGGATTAACATATACACACTACTATATATAAAACAGATAAAACAACGAGGACCTACTGTATAGCACAGGGAAATATACTCATTCTCTTCTAACAACCTATACTGGAAAAGAATCTGAAAAAGAATTTGCATCTATATAAATTTATATATATGTAACTAAGTCACTTTGCTGTACACTTGAAACTAACAACACTGTAAATTAACTATACTTCAATTTTTTAAAAAAAATCTGCCTCATCCTAAAGCCTCTGTACTTTCCACTTTTTGGTCACCAAATATACTGACTAGCCCCCCGCCACACACACACACTTTGGAGGGATGCCAAAGTGAAGACTGGGACTCCTCAGGCCACAGCCATCAGGAACAATGGGTGGCTGCAATCTCAAAACTCCCCCAGGGTATTTTTAGACCAAGATCCCTCCTGACCAAGTGAATTAAACAGTAACCACTGATCCAATTTAGCATGTCCACTGTCCATCAAAAGCTGCAGCTGTAAACAAGACATAAAACAATTACAATTATATTAAAAAAAATAAGTCCTTACATACTCATCTTCTGAGACATACCACCCCCTGATCAAAGCATCCCTGACTGCCCACTGCTACAGCAGTGCTTTCCCAACCGGTTTCCATGTACTCCCAGAACAAGGTGAAGGGTGTGGAGGGAAAAGGATGGAGCAGAATGGGCTCAGGGGAAGACATTCCAGATTCAAACAGCACCATCTTCAAGGCATTTCACACCTCCATCCCTGCCCGCCATTCCTGCCTCATCTCTCAATAACGCCCTCCAGGTGTTAATGGCAGTGTGCCACCACCCTACCCCCCACATCTACCCAGTGTGCCAACGCACTGCTTGTCTTCCAGCTTTGGCTCACGCTCTTCCTCAGCTGTGAATGCGCTTCCCAGTCCTCTCCGCTCACTGGCAAACCAAGTGCCCCGTCAGGCACCACCCCCCCACCACCACCATGGCGTCTTCTTTCTGGACTCCAATCCAACACGGCCTCTCGTTTCTCTGAGATCCCAGCACACCGATGATCTGACCACTCAGTCCACAACCTCGGGTTCTCTCTTAAGTGTCTTGCTCCCTTCCCACTCCCAACTAGCCCCGAGCCCTTTAGGGAAGGGAGTTCTCTGCACCTGCAGACACCCTCCACTTGGCAGTCCCTCAATGTCCACCACAAAAGGTTACTCGAGGGGTCGTAAGCAATTCCAGAGATGAGCTTTAACGGGTAAGGACAACTTTGTCTTTGGTTCTTTCTTATTCATCTCCTGCGCTTCTAATGCCAGAAGAAATTTTCCATCAAGCTGACTTCTTTCACCTGGAGAGTTGCAAATGCCAGCTGCAATTAAAACAACTGCTTTATTTTCCAGTCACTTTCAGATGGTATAGGGCACTGGACTTCATTCTCTTCCAAGCAGTTAGGGAGCCGAGTTCTTTTTAAATTGTTTTCCAGATTTTATAAGAGCTCTTCTTCCTCCTGAAGGGAGGTGTGGCATATATGTGTTAAGCCAAAGCAAACTAAGATTAATTTTGCTTTGAGAATTTTTTTAAATGTCTTAACACCTCTTGAGCTAACTGGAGACACCTGAGGATGTCACATAAAACGGGTTGAGACAGGAGAGAAGTTCCCTCCTAAATCAAACATAGATATTCTCTCAGAAACATCTTTTTAATTCCTTTGACAAGAAAACGATTAACATTCTAACAGGGGGCCTCAGATACTTCTTTTATCCTTGGTTACCTTCCACCAAACCAAAGCACAAAAAGGACACACACAAAAAAAGGAGGGGCATAAGTAGCCTAGGTAATTCTGGAAGCTTTCTTATATTTTTCTCTTTTCACTGTTTGGTGAGATAACAGGACTTGAAATTCTGGGGAGGAAGAAAGTGGTAAGTAATGAGAAAGAAAACAGCTTTGTAATCTTCTTTGAAAGGTTTTATTTTGGACCATATTTTTTTTCTTAGAAAAAATAAAATACCATGCTCATACCCTTACCTTGCTTATGTTGCAATTTCAAGCATTCACAATACTTAGAATACCATATGTTAGGCATCAATTCAACAAATATTTATTACATGCCTAGCACTGTGCTAGGTGCTAAAGAAACAAAACAAAGTATGATCAACTTTCACTTCTAGTCATGTCGACAGGCAGATGCTCTGAGGGATCTCTTAAATAAGACAAACAGGAGTCCTGCCTTCATAGAGATTACAGTCTAGGGGATAATGCTTGTCATTATTAAAAAAGGACCCAGGTTTGGTCAGGGGGCAGTGGAGAGGACACAAAAGCTCATTGTTTCGTAATGTTCGATACTCCCTGTCAGAAAAACTAAAATGGGTCCACATGAGGGAAAGTTCATCCTTTGAAGCTTTTAAAAAGTGAATGTTTAATGTCACTCTAAGAAAGGAGGCATAACCAGTACAAGCATACCTCACTTGATTGTGCTTCTCAGATATTGGTTTGTTTTTGTTTTTTTAGTAAGTTGAAGGTTTACAGCAACCCTGCATCAAACAGGTCTATCGGTGACATTTTTCCAAAAGCATTTGCTCGCTTCATGTCTCTGTCAACATTTTGGTAATTCTTACAATATTTAAAATTTTTTCATTATTATTATATTTGTTATGGTGATCTGTGATCAGTCATCTTTGCTGTTACCATTGCAAAAAAGACTGACTCCCTGAAGCCTCAAATGATGGTTAGCATTTTTTAAGCAATAAAGATATGTAAATTTTTTAGACATAATGCTGTTACATACCTAAGAGAATACAGTATAAACATAACTTTTATATACACTGGGAAACCAAAACCTCATGTGACTCACTTTATCATGATATTTGTCTCACTGCAGTGCCTGGAACAGAACCCACAGTATCTCCAAGGTATTCCTGCACACAATTCTAGAATACGTACTGCCACTAGCATCACAGAATGTTCTAGTTCAAAGGATTACAGAGATCTCTAGCTTCCTCATTACTATACAACCAAGGAAGCCGAGGCCCATGAGGTCTGCGTTTGTCTGAGTTCACAGCGGCCACCAGTGTAGACAAGGGGATTAGAACCCATGTCCTGGGTCTGAGGCAGGCGTACTGCCACGAGCAGCTGCCCTCTCCTCTGCATGATGCTAACGCTTATTCCTTGGACTCTTCAAGGAGTTCAGGGGGGATGATGTGCGAGAACCGAGGAGGGACCACTCTTGTTCCCGTTGCTTCCCTACATTTGCTACAAAAGGACACAGAGGAGTGCAGGCTTCGGGGGATCTTCATAATGACAGAGACAGCGCTGGCCCTGGCACAAGTCGTAAAAGGAGGAACGGGGGAGCCTCCTGGTCACCGGAACACCCACTAAACAACTGAATATCCGGCAAAGCTTAGGGCTGCTCTTCCCGCCCCGGCTGATTTCAAAAAATTTCTCTTTCCACAACTTGGCCACAATTCCTACTTTTCTGTATCTCTGATAGAACATCAGGAGACAGAGAAGATGGGCCGAGACAGATGGGGCAGCATTCAGCACACTAAAAACCTTAAAACAAAGAGGCGATAATAAAATAATTAAAGGAAAAGAACCAGGGCCATCATCAGAATGTTGCACGTAAAACAGAGTGTGAAACTGGACTGAAATTGAATCCTGAATTTCCTCTATGAAGGAATGTCTCTACGAAGATATGTCTCTATGAAGACATATCTTGCTCTGTGAAGTCCTTCACTGAGGCATATTTTTTCTACTGAGCCCTCTCCCTTCACTCTTTTTTTTTTTTTTTTTTTTTTTTTTAAGTGAAGCAACATTTATTCAAGAAAATCTACTAAACTCAGAACAGTGAGAGCCAATGGGATATGAACCACATCCCTCTCCTTCCCACTTCCCCTCTCCCGAGCTCAGCTTGACATAAGCTTTACTATCTTCCCTTTTTTTCCTTTGCCCTATCCTGCCTCTCTCTTTGGTCCTAGCTGACCAAAACTGGAATTTTCAGAGTTTAGGTTTCTCTTCTTATTCTGACCAGTGGCCTTGATCCACCTGCAAACGGACAAGAAATACTGTATTTGGCTATGGAAACAAACTAGCTATAATGGTTGTCTTAAGACTACACAAAGAAACAAGCTATTATCATTATCTTTCATTCAGAGCCTTCAGATTTGCAAAGAAGAAAAGTGGTTAAAAAAAAAAAAAAAAGAATGGACAAGATGAAAAAGGAAAAAGCCCTTATCCGTAATCTTCTCCCTCACCATCATGATCTATTACATTTGTGGAATCACATTTAAGGTTGAGTCTACAGTCTCCATACGGTACATTCATACACCGACAGACGCTGCATTTCATCTCCCATGACGCTGTTGGTAATCTTCTGATGGAGGTGAAGCACCGTTCGTAGGACAGGAAAAAGTTTGTTTTGCATAATCAATGTCCTTTGTTTTACAATCCTGTGTTTTTAGGACCCTCTGAGGCTGACAGGTATAAAATTCTTATATGTAAGAGGTACAATGGCTTACTGATAAATCCATTATCAATAACAATTCCCTGATCTACAGTGGACAAAGAACCTGAATTAGACAGGACAGACCTGGGTTTCAACTTTTTCCTTCTTAATATGTCGCTAGAGTCCTTCACTGAGGCATATTTTTTCTACTGAACCCTCTTCCTTCATTCTTCCATTTCTTTTTCTTCCTTTGCCCTGTCCTGCCTCTTTTCTTTCTCAGCCAAAGTCTTATTTACTTATCAAACAAAAGGCCTTGAATACATTATGTTCCAGTTTTCCAGGGGAATTTGCAGGTGTTCTCATTTAATGATAATAATTCTAATAATTTTAATAACATTTCTCATTGGACACAGCAGATCAAATACACTTTTCTTCTCTCCCCGTAAACTCCAAGGGAAGGAAATGAATTACCAAGAAAAAGTCACAATTCCACAAAAACAGAACAGAGAAGGAGACATCAACACGTGAAAGATTCCAAATTGTTGGTTTGGGGAGGGGTTTTTTTTTTTTTTTAATTGAAGTATAGCTGGTTTACAATGTTTCAGGTGTACAGCAAAGTGATTTAGTTATATTTATTCTTTTTCAGATTTTCCATTATAGGTTATTACAGGATATTGAGTATAGTTCCCTGTGCTATAGAGTAGGTCCTTGTTGTTTATCTATTTTATATGTAGGAGAGTGAATCTGTTAATCCCAAACTCCTAATTTATCCCTCCCCACCTTTTCCCCTTTGGTAAACATAAACTTTTTCTATGTCTGTGAGTCTGTTTCTGTTTTGTAAATAAGTTTATTTGTATCTTTCTTTAGATTCCACATATAAGTGATATCATATGATATTTGTCTTTGACTTACTTAGTATGATAATCTCCAGGTCCATCCATGTTGCTGCAAATGACATTATTTCATTCTTTTTTATGGCTGAGTAATATTCCATCCTATATATGTACCCCATCTTCTTTATCCATTCATTTGTCAATGGACCTTTAGGTTGCTTTCATGTCCTGGCTACTGTAAATACTGCTGCTATGAACACTGGGGTGCATGTATCTTTTTGAATTACAGTTTTCATCTCTTAATACATGCCCAGGAGTGGGACTGCTGGATCATATGGTAATTCTATTTTTAGTTTTCTAAGGAACCTTCTACTGTTCTCCATAGTGACCTACCAATTTACATTCCCACCAAGAGTGTAGGAGGGTTCCCTTTTCTCACACCTTCTCCAGCATTTATTATTTGTAGACTTTCTAATGATGGCCATTCTGACCCATGTGAGGTGGTGCCTCATCGTAGTTTTGATTTGCATTTCTCTAATAATTAGTGATATTGAGCATCTTCTCATGTGCCTGTTGGCCATCTGTATGTCTTCTTTAGAGAAATGTCTATGTCCTCTGCCCAGTTTTTTGATTGGGTTGGGTTTTGTTTTTGTAATATTGAGCTGTATAAGCTGTTTGTATATTTTGGAAATTAAGCACTTGACAGTTGCATCATTTGTGAATAGTTTCTCCCATTCTGTAGGTTGTCTCTTTCATTTATGGTTTCCTTTGCTGTGCAAAAGCTTTTAAGTTTAATTAGGTTCCATTTGTTTATTTTTACTTTTGTTTCCATTACCCTCCGAGACAAATCCAAAAATATATTGCTGCATTTGCGTCAAAGAGTTCAACCAATTTTTGAAAGAGACAGCAGGTGGAGGAGGGTACCTGACTCAACATTGTGAAGGAAGTTATAACCTCAGCAAGTTGAAAGTGAGGATGCTAACCGTAAGGGAGTGATTCTCGACCACAGGGCCCTGGAGAGGCTTAGGGTGCCAGGTGCACAGCGGGGGAAAAAAAAATCACATCTCCTACAGAGAAACAATCAAAGCAGCATCACACCTCTCGTTACCTAGAAACCAATGGATTCATTCTTTCACATTTTAGACGTAGTTCATTTCAACTTAGTTTGACCAGGTAGAGAATTCTATCAACCAAGAATAAGAATAAAAGCATTTTCAAACCAACAAGGACTCAAATTCACCCTTTTTAAAGAAGCTACTATAGGATGTGCTACAGCAAAAAGAGGAAGTAAACTAAGAAAAAAAAAAAAACAGGACACCCATGAAAAAGGGATTTTAACCAGGAGAGTAGTCAGTTAAAGTCCTCAGATCACTGGGGTTGCATTCCCAGCCTAAAGAAAGAGCCACCAGAGCAGAATGAAAGAGGGCTGTGAGAGGGGGAAATGGAACTTAGAGATTCTCTCTCCTGTTGAGGCGTTTTGGAAAACAGCATTGATAGATATTTGACAGATCTAGTTTAGAATCTTAGGGAGAAATTAGCAAAAGATACACAAAATGCTAAGCAAATTTTTTTAAAGGCAGTTACTACCTCTAGGAAAACAAAATGTATAAGAAACAAATAGAATCAGAGTACACAATTTGGCTCAGAAGTAAATGATAACTACACAGTCATAATAATGTAAATACTGACAAAGGATTTAACCAAAAATTGTGATATACTTATATTGAGAAAATAAGGAGGTGAATGAAGCATAGGGTATAAGGACTAAACTTCAATCGGTAGCAGAAAATTAATATGTAATATCTAACACATTGCAGCATGAGTATATCATATTTTAAAATGAGGAAACAACTAAAAACATCCAAAGTAACTGCCTCTAAAAAACTGGCTTGGGAAATGAGAGGCAAAAGACTGGTTTTTTTCTTTAGGACACTTTTAGTTGTATTTTATTACCACTGTTTTACTTTGATTAAAAAGTATTAATAAAAATAAAACTAAATTTAAATTTTGTGTCCCATTAATATATACTCTGAATTAACATTTTTATAAAACCTGCAATTATCTTGTAAATAGCATAACTGCATTAGCTTACATTTAATTAAATGCTTTTAATAAAATAATGCAAACATTTAAAATATTCCAGGGACTTCCCTGGCAGTCCAGTGGTTAAGACTTTGCCTTCCAATGCCGGGGGTGCGGGTTCGATCCCTGGTCAGGGAGCTAAGATCCCATATGCCTCGTGGCCAAAAAACGAATAAATAATAACAGAAGCAATATTGTAACACATTCAATAAAGACTTTAAAAATGGTCCACATCAAAAAAAATCTTAAAAAAAAATAAAAAATAAAGCATTCCACACAAAAGAACAGGACTGCTTTGGGGTTTTTTGTTTGTTTTTCCCATGGTAAGTGTATGTTTAATTTTATAAGAAAGTTTCAAAATATTTTCCAAAGTGGTTGCACTATTTTTTATACCAGTTTTTTTTTTTTTTTTTTTTTTTTTTTTAAGTGAAGAAGAGTTGATTTAGGGACTTACCCTGGTGGTGCAGTGGTTAAGAATCCGCCTGCCGATACAGGGGACATGGGTTCGAGCCCTGGTCTGAAAAGATCCCACATGCCACGGAGCAACTAAGCCCGTGCACCACAACTACTGAGCCTGCGCTCTAGAGCCCACGAGCCACAACTACTGAGCCCGGGCGCCTGGAGCCTGTGCTCCACAGCAAGAGAAGCCACCGCAATGAGAAGCACGTGCACCTCGACAAAGAAGAGCCCCCGCTCACCTCACGCAACAGAGAAAGCCCGCACGCAGCAAGGAAGACCCAATGCAGCCAAAAATTAATTAAAAAAAAAAAAAAAGTTGACTTACAATGTTGTGTTAATTTCTGCTCCACAGCAAAATAATTCAGTTATACATATATATATATACACATTCTTTATTCTTTTCCATTATGGTTTAATCATAGGATATTGAAGGTAGTTCCCTGTGCTATACAGTAGGACCCTGTTGTTATCCATTCTATATATAATAGCTTACACCTGCTAACCCCAAACTCCCACTCCATCCCTCCCCCTACCCCCTCCCCCTTGGCAACCACCAGTCTGAAGAACATGACAGCTTTTTAACAGATACATCTGCTCACCTGATCTTTACAACCTGGTAAGTTGCCTATTACCATTACCAGAGGTCAACCTGCCCAAGGTCACAAGGCTCAGAACAGAGTGGAGACTCCCCGCAGTCTCCTGTCTCCAGCTGCACTGTAGCTACCATTGATACTGCCTCCCTGTTCTAAGCCAGATCCCCCAATGCTAATACCCCTAAATTTTGCCTGCAAACGTGGAGAAAGACATTGCTCTTCCCAAAGCTACGGTTACAAGATCCATCTCCACTCCACCTCACCCCCTCACCCTTGTCTAAAATCTGCCATTTCACCATTTCCACTGGACTACATAGCGAAAGCAGACCATGCCCTGCTAACCCTTTCAATCCCATGGCGAAGGCAGAGCCCTGCCCTGATCCAGGAGGGAGAGAAGCCTCTTCCCACATCCGTGATGGCTGCACCTGAAGGAGGGGAGAGCCCAGCCCCTTCACATTCCCGGTGCCTCATCAACCTCCCCCAACCTGCATGGCCCTGGCTCCCTTCACCAGCCCTTCCTCCACCTCAGCCTGCCCCGCCCTTTATCTGAGACTGGACCAAACATGGATTCCTCACCGCGGACGCTTAGCAAATATAGCTGCAAAATGTAACAAAGCATGTTAATAAAAATGTTTTCCGAGTGGTAACTGAAGGTGCAAGTGTTGCACAGAACAGAACTTGGAAAGGACTTAGCCACCATCCCAGCCCCCTCCCCCAGGGGTGCCTCAGTCCCTGCAGGTGATGCCAGTCTTCCACCTGCCAGCCCACGTCTACAGAACCTCCCTGGACACCTCTCTGGTCCCTCTGTGGCCCTGCGAGACAGACCAGAAGCGCCGGCTAGCTAACGCCTCCTCCCCACGCCCGCAGGCCTCAACACAGAGCCTTGGAGAATTGGCGCATAAGCAGCACACACCCTCACGGGTCAGCCTGAGAAACGGGAAGCGTTCTCTGCACTGTCCCCCGGAGGCCGCCCACAGCAAGAGCCCACTCAGCGGGCCACGCTGTCCCGTGCCCCCCACCACGCCTCCTCCAGTCCGTCTCGGGATGGGGGCCTCACACAGGGCCTGACTCCGCAAAATGTCTTCAGAGACCCAAGTGTGCCAATTAATCGTCCTTAGGAACCTGCTATAATTAATAGATAAAACTGACACATAATTAGCACATCTGTTTTTTACTGCAAGATAAACATTTTTAGAACCTAAGGTTTTCTGAAGTGCCTCAGACAAGGCCCTTTCAGGTCTGTTCTCACTGCTGTTTCTTCACACCCTTCCTACATCACCCTTTCTCTGCAAAGGCAAACTTCAACTGACCACAAATGAACGAGGGCTGAAATAATGAGGTTTTGTGATTCCTGATATATTTTTATATCCTGGTGTTGCCTCTTCAGCAGAATCTTCATAATTGTCCGCCAATCATTTCTCCCACGGAACCTGTACAAGACCCTTGAAACAGCAGGCCCAGCACTTCCCTCTGGGGTCAAACGTCACTAACTAACACCGTCACCATCACCATCATTAACTGTCGCACATCACTTACTACACACCGAGTGTTCTAAACGCTTCACGTACGTTAACTCATTCGTACTACAAAGCAAGCATTATTATCATCCCCACTGGACAGACAAAGACACTGGGTCTAAAGTCACATTGGAAATGGAGAAGCTGAAATTAAAACCGAGGCCGCCTTACCTCTGAGCCCCGAGTCTAAGAGCGAAGGCAGACCTCCAAACAGAATCCAGCCGGTACTGGCGGCATCCGCAGGTCTGGGAATTAGCCCCACCAGAGAAGCCCTTAAATAGCTGGGGCGGAGGTGGGCGCACAAATGAGCCACAGGTGAAGCATTTTCAGTGCTCAGAGAGCCCAGAGCCTGAACTTTACAACAAAGCTCCCTTCCCGTAGGAGGACTTTCTTGTAATACAATAATTTCACAGAACTGTATGGGAGATAGTAAATAATGTAATATTTCACAAATATTCTCCTCCACCTACAGATGCCATTGCGGGGGGTTCCCTTAATCTGGAAAAATATCTCTGAGATCCCCACTTCACTGAAACTTAATAGTCGAAGAAACTGACTCCAGCTCCCCAGCTGAATGAAATATTGGATTCCGGCATCCCTCTTGGTCTCGTGAGATGCTGACCATTTTCTCCCAGTCCTCTGTTGACCTCCCACCTCCATCTCCCAGCTTCCTTCCAGGGCCTCCTCCCCCCACCCTCTGCCACCAAAGGTCAGCACCCACTTTCGCTTCGTGCTTAGGGCTGAGTTGGCACAAAGGATGCCACTTTCATTGTCTCTGACTGAGAAAAGAACAGAGGCGGCCTCTGTGGGTAGATAATGCATTCAATCATGGCCAGCTGTTCAAACAAAGGTTTCTCAGTGGTTCAAACAGAAACAGGCGGCAGGATGGAGTCTTTGTAGGGCGAACAGCAACCTGAACTCAGAGTCTAAGCTGCGGCCGGCAGGACCACGCTCATTCACCCACAGCAATTTCATTTTAGCAAGAAACATCATCCAGCACATTAAATTAATGTTGGTAATCTGAATTTTATTGATTTTTGTCATCTTGTTTTTAATGTGTAAATCTCTTTGGGTTTTATGGACATATGAGTTTATACCCAGCCTTATTTTATACACATTTAAATAAAATTATAATAGAAATAATTTAAGTCAACTCTGGGGGTCCATGAGAATTTTTTCCTTTTAAACACCACTCTACTCCTTACACACGGGCCTCTTCCTCAGATGTGAATGCCCCTTGGGGGTTTTCTGTTTTGTTTTAACAATGGGCAAACATATCTTTTTAATTTTTTAGACAATTTTTAAGGGCTAATTTCCATTTACAGTTATTACAAAATATTAGCTATACTCCCCATGTTGTACAATACATCTGTGAGCCCATCTTATACCCAGTAGTTTGTGTCTCCCACCCTCCCACCCCACCCCCACTGGTAACCACTAGTTTGTTCTCTGAGTCTGCTTTTTCTTGGTTTATTCACTAGTTTGTTGTATTTTTTAGATTCCACATATAAGTGATACCACACAGTATCTGCCTTTCTCTGTCTGACTTGTTTCACTCAGCGTAACTCCTTCCAGTGAACGCCCTTTGTCGGGGTTGATCTTTGTATCCCCCATGGAACCCTGCTCCTAGCAGAATGCTCAACGAAGTTTGCAACTGATTGGGTCATTGAACTTTGCCCCTCATTCACCTGATCCCACTTTAATGTCTCAACAGTTTCTTGTCCCTTTCTCTTCCTTCTCTAGACTATACGGCCCAAGTTTTCAAATTTCCATAATTCCTACTTTTCATCAAATCAAGGGAAAGTCGGGAATCCTATGCCTGGCATTCAAGACTGTACACAATCTGATAACTCCAAATGTACTTTTCACTCTTTCCCTACAATAACCCTGACCCAGCTTTTCTGCTCACACCTACTGTTACGTAACACTGGAGCGTCCTCTGCCCCTCCTCCCGGCCCACTCACCTCCTTCTCAGGATCTGCTTAGTCCACAAGCTCCACTCACACCGACCTTCCCTCTTCCTTTCTGCAGTAGCACCCACCCTGTCTAAATCACCCATTTTTGGCCTTTAAATGCCTTCTAAAGTAACCAAATGTCCCACAAGACTCCCCAAGCTATAAGCTTTCGGAGGACAGGAAAAATATCCCACTACACTCTTTAATCCCATAACTTAGCCTGAATTCCCCACTAAAAGCAGAGTCTTTGCTAACAGCTTATGTGCATGCAGCAGGTTATCTGGGATGGATCCCAGGAGTGGGAGTGAAGAACTAGGGGTGAGAGAAACACAGGAGGGGAGAGAGCCAACGAAAAGGTGCATGAACGAGTGCTCTCTGTGTGGGTCCCTGTGTGGCTCACTCCATCGCACTGGGCCCTCTGAAGATGAACAGAATATGGCTCAGAATCACCCATCCAGAGGACAAAGAAGGGAGCAATTCACTACCAGCTCCCGCCCCTCACTGGTAAGGGATAATCCATAATAGGTGTTGACTCCTTTGCACTCCAACGGGCCTCCCAGTGACGGTTCCCAGAAACTTGTGAGCAGAAAGGGAGAGCTATGTGGTGCAGCTGAAGCAAGATGCTGTCTGGTTACACCTGTGTGGGGCTGCTTGCCCAGTAATGGCTGGAGTAAAAGATGGGTTGAAAGGATGTGAAGCAGGACACAGAGATGTCTGATTCAGACCCTCAGTACCTAATGCAATGCTATACTTAAAATAGGTGTGCTGTCCTTAATGGTGAAATTAACTCACACACTTCCTCCTTGAGGACCTTGCACACCAATCAGTGATAGTCTGTGGTCATCCACTTTCAAACCTGGAAAACTCAAGGCTTCCTCCTTATACCACTTATAAATGATCTTTGATCCCCATATTAAAATGCCCTTAACTGTGAAAACAGCAAGAAATATAATAATGACTTTAGATTTTTACATAGCATTTCTGAACACTTATTATCTAAATAACCTCCCCCTGCCTGATGTAGCACAATTAGCATACCCAGAAATCAGAGGTTAGCGAGCTCAAATGGTGGTTAAATGGTGACCAAATTAAAATGGTCTCTTCAATTCAATTCCACAAACATTTGCTGAGTCCCCATTATTTGCAATATGCCGTTATAGGTGCTGAAGAGATGAAATGAGTATGCCATTGGTCCCTGGCCTCAGGAAGCTTACCCTCAGACTGAAGATGGTCCAGCTCATCACCAAGGTAGACAACAAGAGGAAACCCAGAGAAACAGATGCACTGGAGTTCAGAGGGAGGGGGCTCCCATTCCGATGGGGGGATTGGGAATGGCTTCCTAGAGGAGAGGATGTTGAGATGGGCTCTGACTGGTCATTCCACCTAGAAGGATGTTCCCAGAGAGAGGCATGAGAATAGGAATAAGAAGACTCATTTGGCTGGGCGATGTCCTCACCTGGGCCCTCCCACGCCCTTCTAGTCCAATGGTTATCAAGTCTGATGGTTCTCAAGCTGTGTTATGTGGAGTCCCAGGAACTCGGAGAACAGATGGACAGCAATGGGACAGATGGGACAGAGCACAGGACTCTGAGGTCCCCTTCCCACTTCAACTAGAGCAGCTGAGTTAGAAGAAAATGAACTCCACTGTTAAACAAGCATTTAAAAAGTAAAAACTGTTCTTGGAGTGGAAAGCACTGGTGCAGGAGTTAGGGACCCACCCTGCTACCACCAACCAGCCACAGGAGCAGGACCTGGAGCCTCGAGGGGCCTCGGTTTCCTCACCCTCATCCTCAGCACTTCTCAAAATGTCTCCGACTATTCCTGCCATCGCAGAATTGTTAGACAGCTTCAGGGGAAGCTACGTAACATTTGGAAGCCTGGTGGGGTATTCACTGATAGCCAATGGTCTGCCTCTGCCTAAAATGCAGAGCAAGCTCCCAGGTCACAATATATTTCACCTCTTTTTCCTCCTCTTCCCCACATGAGGGGCTTGACCAGTAAGATAAATGAAACGTGCTCCTTGGCCACTCATCCAGCAAAAGCCATTTATCACCCGGGCCACGTGGGTGAGTGGGTATTTGCAGAACGGAACGCACAGTTTTGAGGGGTGTCCTCACTTCTCTGATGAACAAGAGAAAGACCTTTGCTGTTACCTCCCTGGAGTCCTTAGGGCCACCCAGCTGCAGACCATGCAGAGATGTTCTTGCTAAAAGGTTAGGAACTGTGAAGTGGAAAAGAGGGGAGATTGCTGGTACCTTGACCTGAACTATTAGTAGATTTTTATATTCTAATCCAGTAATAAGACAGAGTCAGTGAGGTAGTTTCTGAAGATAAACTGCTTTGAGGCAAATAAATCTTCCAGAGTAGAATTAGCCCAAAAAGCATATGAAAATGTCCTGCATGTGTTAATTCTTCCTGATGACCTACTATACACATGGGCAAAAAAGAAAGATCAAATATCAACAAATAGCAGGAAAAACAATTATTGACTTTGTAAATTGTGCATCCTTAATACTTCTAATCTAGAGACTAATGTTTCTGGCTTCGTCATGAAATGCCAAAATTGTTAACTTCGTTCAACTACTTCTATAAATTAGTACACACACTTTAGTTTACTGAAGGGTGTAATCAGAATGAAAATATTGATATAAGCAAACACTCATTTCTGGCAATAGAAAAATAAATAGAAACACAATCCATGGCAGCATTCATTTGTCCTACTCTTTCTTCTCCTAGGAAAAAGTTACTATAAAGTGTTCCAGCACTGTTACGTCTGAGGAGATGATGGAGAGCCTTTTTGATTCTGACCCTTCCTCCTTCTCTTTATTTTTTTTAATCCAGAATTAGTATCAGAAAATCCCCTGAACCTTTTAACATTTGTCTTCTCAGATTCTATGAAAGCTGGCTTCTCCACAGTTGAGGCAAGAAGAAGCAATCCATAATTGAGGAACTTTCCCTAGGCCAGGGAATTGTCAGCAAAGACACCATTTGTGAAGCAATCCTATACAACATAAATGGAAATTTAATGTATCAGATAAACAGAGGTTGGCAGATGCCACATCCTTCAAGTTGTAGGCAGTTTCACGTGCCCATCTTAGTCGGCAAAATACCACAGACTGGGTGCCTCACACAACAGACATTTATTTTCTCACAGTTCTGGAGGGTGGAAAGTCCAGGATCAAGGTTCCCACGTGGTTCAGTTTCTGCTGGGATCTCCCTTCCCACTTGCCCAAGGCCACCTTCTCGCTAGGTCCTCATGTGGCCTGTCCTCCGTGTGTACGCATGGACGGAGAGCCAGTGAGCTCTCTGGTGTCTCTTCTCATAAGGACACTAATCCTTTCGGATCAGGGCCCCACCCTCATGACCTCATTTAACCCTAAGTACTTCCCATTTAACCCTTGTACTTCCCAATGTAGTACAAATATAGCTACACTGGGGGTTAGGGCTCCCACATATGAATTGGGGGGAAGGTGGGGAGATCGCATACATTCGGTCCATAACAACACCACAACAACACCTATGGAGAAATTTGTTATTCTCTGGAACTTGGGTAAATTATTTACCCAGTCAGTCAGTATTTATTCAGTTCCTAGTATGTGCCAGGCAATTTCCTGATGTGAAAGGGAAAAGAGGGAAAAGGAGAAGAAATGTTCGAAGGAAAAGAAAGAGTGAACACATGTTCATGTCCTAACAATGACTGCCTCGCTTCTTCAGATCTTCAGTTTTGTATATTCACCTTTAAAGTGAGCTTATTGACTCTCAAAATGCTGATCTACACATTAAGTATGGTGCCTCAGGAGGAAGTAGTACAATTCAAATCACTATTTGTGCGTTCTTCCCAAGTTTTGATGCAACTGTATATCCTGAATTGTATTATTGAATTTCCACTACTTATTTATCCAAAAAAAGTTCTTTCTTCAATCAGTTCTTAATTCTGTAAGCCCTTGGGGGACAGGACCTTGCCCTGTTCCAATGAAACTCACAGCTACATAGTGTCTGACACGTGCTTACATTCATACAGTTGCTGAATGAATAAAGAAACAATAATAACCTTGCTCAAAATTTTAAAACATTGTTTTAATAAAATTGTTAAAGAAATAAGCTCCTAAAATCCAATCCTATCTTTCCTACCATATGCCCTCTTTTTCCTAGAAATTAGCTTTCAAAAATGATGCAGGATTGTGTCTTTTAATCAATAGGTCAGAGATATTGTCAAATCCTATTTGATTTTTGCTTAGGAATCAATGTTTGATTCCTGTGTTGGCATCATCAAAATCCACAGGGCCCAAGTGGACAGTGTCTTCCCCATCTTGGGTCACATTACTACCATCAGCATGGGTCTTAACCTTTCATTCAACAATTATTTATGAAGCTCCTACAATTTGCCAAGCACTGACCTAGACACAGGGTGATGTAACCGTGAGAAGAAACAGACACAGTCCCTGCTCTTATGATGCTTATACTCTAGTGAAGGAAACAATCATGATAATAAAGGTGTAATCACCACCTGGATTAAGTGTACTGAAGGAGAGGAACCCAGGTCTGTAAAACCTGAGAATAGGAAATCAGGTAAGAATTCAAAGGCCTTGTCATTACCCATAATGTAACTCCTCCATAATCACAATTTCAGGGTCACACTCTTTGTCCACCACCTCCTGAAATTTGCAGTTTACTCCCTCTAGTGACCCATCTCCAACAATTCTTTGAACCCACCAAGATTTACAATCCATCGATCCCATCACTTTTTCACTATCCCTCATCTCCTCCTGACCTTTCTCTTCACATTTTCCAGCTTAGATGCCACAGTCTCTTTCACTTCTTCATATTCTATTCTAGCGAACTCTCGGTTAACTCTAACTCTTTGCCTTCTCCATGCATTTGCCCACGCAGCAAAACACTCTAGAGAAAAACACATAGTCATGCCATCCTAGTCTCGTGTTAAATGTGGAACCGCAAGCCTTGACTGAACCCTTAATGCTGCCTGCAAGGATACTACGTTTCCAAGTCCAGCCCTTTGTCACCTGCTTCCCATCTTCACAGGTGATGATCCTGCATCCTGCAACACCGAGAACTGATGCAATTGATAGAATTTCCACAAACTCCCACTACCACATCTGTCTACCTACCAGCATGTGCCTAACTACCACACGTTCTGCTTTGCCTCCTGTTACTATAAATGAGCTGCTTGTACACCTGCCTGATGCAAACGTGCACTAGATACCATCCCCGTGTGCCTACTCAATGACATCACTGTAAGGATTCTCCCCCCTCCCACATCCGCAAATTTCCCTTCTCTATTGGACCATTCCTGTTATCATGCAAATGTGTTGTTATTTCTCCCACCTTTAAAAATCCCTCTCCTAGGCCCACTTCTCACTGCAGCTAATTCTCCATTTCTCTACCACCTTTATGACAAACCACAGTTGAGGAGTTATTTATACTTGAGTTATTTATACTTATTTATAGTTGAGTTATTTATACTTTATATTTATCTGATATCTCCTCTTCCATCCTCTCATGAACCTATCCCAACTGGGCTTTTGCTCCTCTACCAAAACAACCAGCAATGACCTCCAAATTGTCAAACCCAATGGGCAATTCTCACTCTTCATCCCATTTGACCAACCAGCAATATTTGACACAGACTACTTCCTTCTCCTGGAAATACTTTATTCACTAAATTTCCAGAACATACTGACCACTCCTTCTTGGTCTTCTTTCTCCTGGACCTCTTTATGTTGTAGTGCCCCAAGCCTCAGTCTTAGGACCTTTAGTCTTCTCTCACCCATTCCCCTGTGGTCTCATCTAATCATAGCTTTAAACACCACCTATGCTGACGACTCTCAAGTTTATATCTCCAGTCCAGATTGCTCTGCTGAACTCCAGACACATATATCCAAGTGCCTACTCTGCAACATCTAACAGACATCTCCAACTTAATATGCCCAAAACCAAAGCCCTTATCTCCCCAAAGCCTGCCGAATCATTGTGGTCTCCATCTTGGTTGACGGCAACTCCATCCCTGGTCGAGCGAAAACTCTGGAGCCTTCCCTGAGTCCTCTCTTTCTCTCGCATCCCTCATATCAATCCAGGTTCACTTTGCCTTTAAAATATATCCAGAATCCAATCACTCGTCACCACTTCTACCGCCAACACTCTGCCCCAAGCTACCATCACCTTGTCTGAGCTGTGAATAGCCTCCTAACTGATCTCCCTGCTCCTGTTGTTGCCCCCCAACAGTCTGATATCAACACAGCAATCAGAATGATCCCAGTGGCTGCGATCCCATCTCAGAGTGGAAGCCAAAGACCTTACAATGGCCCTACATGAACACATCTCCTGCTGCTCTGCCCCTCACTCACTCACTCATTCCACTCCACTCTGCTGGCCTCTGGCTGTTTCTCAGGCAGGCCAGGCATACTCCAGCCTTAGAGATTTTACTACTACTTCCTCACTCTTTCTCCTCTTTCCCCAGAAATCTATATGTCTCGGTCCTTTATCTCCTTCAACGTCAACTACTTGGTGAGTCCTTCCCTGTCTGGCCTCTTTGAAATTGCAAACCAGTGCCCCACTCCTTATGCCCCCTACCTTATTCCATTTTTCCCAAAGCACTCATCAGCTTCAAACACAGTATATCATTTACTTATTCTGATTATTATCTCCCTGCTAGAATGTAGGCTCAGCCAGGGCAGGGATTTCATTTATTTTTTACTCCTGTATCTCAGGTGCCTGGAACAGTGCCTGGCACATTGTTATTGCCCAATGAATAAATGTTGAGTGAATACACACAACAAGAGGCAGAGACACGGTCACTCAATGGCCACAATTAAAATACTCAAAGCTTATCCCAGAGTGAAGAGGGCAATGCATAAAAGGACGACTGTGTTCCCATTAATGAGTTAGCATTTATTAGTGTATTTACACATATGTTCTTATCAAATTATCCGGTTGTTACTTTGGAAAGTGGCCTGAGACCAAAAGAAGGCTTGAGACAGCTGATAACTTGACGAGAGTTTAAGTATTTCTAAAACTTTCTTACAACCCAGCAACCTACTCCAAAGAGTAAATGACTGGGAACTTGTACTCCTAGAGTAAATGAGAAGTGGGCATGGCCCACCAAAGCCCTAAATGTCTTTGAAGTGTCATGTTTTAGCTTTAAAAGTCATATACATTTTGTACTTCTCTCTGTAATACATCCATTTGTTTAAATATAAAAATAATGTTGAATTGTTTAATAGTTTAATTGCTTGATTTCCCAAACAATCTTAGAGTAAAATTCACAAATGACAAAGGGGTGTCATGTTTGTCCTGGGCATCACATACCCCTAGGGAGTATAGGAACTCCACTCTGAGAATCACAGGGCACTTTGGAACTACCAAACAACAACCAGGAGGGTTGCAAAGCCACATGGAAGCGTAAAAACAAACTGGCCTGTTTCACAATTTTGCCTTGTTGGACGCTAACTGACCCTTCTTAAAGGTCCTATTGAGAGGTTCCTTTGAATTAAACAGACTCTGTGTAAATTTCTGTCTTTGCCTTCACAGTCTTCTAATGACCACACACTTTGTTCTAGAGAGAAGCTTTGTTCTATTTAGAGAAGCTGCATGTCACATTTCATGTTTTCCCTCTAACATCCTTTAGCAGCTCTAACTTGGAAGAAGTCATTACAACTGATGAGAGAAATTAAGGAGGAGAGTAATTTTAATGAAAATGATATTAACATGCATTTCCATTTGTGGCTAAATAAAGCAAAAGGAATGAAATATTCCATCTTTCAGATAAAATCTTGGGGTGGAGGTTGAGCCAGACGCTACAGCTCAGCCAGCTGGTCCTTCCCTCACCACATTCTGCTTACTAATCTTATCTTCTCTTTTCTCTTTTCCCTTCCTCCTCCATCATGTCCTAACATTTAGACAAAAAGCCACATTGGGGTTGGGGGTATAAGTCTGACTTCAGTGCAACTGTCCTCAAAGCACATGAAGAGTTCTGACTTTCAGCCCATGTTATAAGCTGAACTGTGTCCCCCAAAATTCATGTTAGAGTCCTAACCACTGGTACCTCAGAATGGGACTGTATTTGGAGACAGGGTCTTTAAAGAGGTAATTAGGTTAAAATGACATTATTAGAGTGGGCCCTAATCAATACGACTGACATCACTGTAAGAGGGGGAGATTAGGAAACACACACACACACGGAGGGAAGACTGTGAAGACACAGAGAGAAGATGGCCATCTACAAGCCAAGGAGCGGGGCCTCAGAAGAAACCCACCCTGCCAGAGCCTTCATCTCAGAGTTCCAGCCTCCAGAATTGTCAGAAAATAAATTTCTGTTGTTAAGCTACCCAGTCTGTGGTACTTTGCTACAGCAGCCCCAGCAAAGGAATACAGCCCATAAACCGTAGGTGCAATTCAGTAATGATGAAAGCAAGGGTAGGAAGGCGTGGAGGTAACTGACGATGGTGCCCAGATGGCAGAAATAGAGCAGCAGGCAGAGGGGGAATAAAACTCTGGAAATCTGAGTATGTTTTTAGACCTAGAAAGGATCCTGGTTTTGTTAGACAGCAGTCACTCCCTGGCACCTAGTAACACATCCTTGCACCTGCAAAGGAATTTCACCTCTTTTGCTGGCAGTGGAAGGCGTTCCTGAGCCCCACAGGAGGCCCAGGTCAGCCTTTCTTGGTTCACTGTGCATAAAATATGGGCTGAAAACAGAGCTCCCTTTGCCCCCACAGTAGGAACCAGGACAGCCCACTTCCTGTGAGCCTCCAGGTAAGACAAAGGCTTTGCCACCTGCGCAGATGCTCTTCCTGCATCTCAGGAGGCTGGCGGAACATGAATTCTGTTTGCTTTACATTCAACACTGGTCAAATTTCTGACCTTGCTCAGATTCATCTGAAACACTGGTAGCAAGAGCTTGAAAAATGAATGAATGCGTTCTCAGTTGTGCATCGCTGGGTGGTGAATGGAGAAGAAACAAAGAAAATTGTTTCTATTCTGATACCCAGTTGCCCCAAGTGAGGAAGACTCTCTTCTCTTCAATAGTGATTATGCAGAGGATCTGTAAAATATCCTGAGTCCAATCAACCCTGTTTTCCTTGCTATGATAAGGTTTACAAGGGAAAACCCATAATTCCCGCACTAACACAGTTAGTAAAATCTGCCAATAAATCTTCAAAGGAAATCTGTCAGCAATGCTGTTAGTAAATAAGTGGAACAACATATTGCATGCTAAAAATTCAAACAACACACCTCGTTACTGCACAAATTCAGGTTTCTTCCAAATCAAATTTTGTCCCCTAAAACGGTGTGAAAGCTAACACCACCACTAGTCCTCCATCCGAGCCCAGCGTTAAAAGTTCCCTCAATCATTCAACCAATGTTCAGAGAAAACCTACTACATGCCGAGCGGGGTGATAGAAATGGAGGTAGACAGATGAGATACAGCCCCTGCCTTCAAAGAATTCATTATCAAGCAAAATAGACAGTCAAATAAATCAATAGATTATAATGTAGTATGATACGTGCTACATTAGAGGCAAAGTGAAAGAGAGATGAAAACTGAGAAGAAGGTGGTCCTTGTATTCAGGATTCTGTAGGCACCTGAATTGTGACTTCCAAGCCAAGAGGATGAGAACCACAGAGCACGCCGGTTTTAATGCTTTATGATCTCCACTCAGTCTAACAATCTATGTCCACCACCAACTGCTCCTCTCTTTCCTGATCCCATGGTCCATGTCACATGATTCAGCAGGTCTAGACTGGTCTCTGCCTTCCAAAGTCCACAGAAAAGATGAGTTGGCACCACCTGGGGAGCAATAATTTTTTTCTCTCCCCACTTGAAAGAAAACTAGATAGCAGGGAAATGACAGATATAAGAGTAGAGGAAACTACAAATGGCATGAAGTGCTATTCTGGGTATCTTTGGGCCCCTGGGGATAGCAGTAAAGGTAGCGGGCTGTGATGGAGAGAGTTCCAGATGGAGACTCCAGAGTCCTGGTTCCACCCACCTCAGCCACTTAACTGGACACATTTTCTTTAATGCTATCAGCTTCAACTTTCTTGTCTGTAAAATGGGGTCATACCATCTACCCTGCCTACCTCACAGGAAGCTTAGAAAATCAAAGGAACTGTGATAAGTAGAAATGTTCTTAAGCCTGAAAAACACTGTACAAATATGAGAGGGTTATAATTAACCTAGCCACAAAGCTGCCTTAGGGCTTGATTAAAATATACTGTACCCCTCTGGATCGACAAAGTGTGAAGATGGTTAAAAAATAGGGACAGCTACTCCTAAACAGAGACAGTTGGTGTGTGGGCAAACCCCCGTAAGCATTTTCCATGCCAGGAAACCTGCATATGCTTAGAAACTAGCACGTTTCTGTTGGCCTTATAGCAGCAGTGTAGGAGAGCTCAGAAAATGAAATCTGCAATAGGCCAACACCACTGCCAAACACAACTGTCCCAACACTCAAGAAATATGTTGAACACCAACCTCTATAAATGGAATAAAATATACCCTGCACTATTAGATAAAGAAACCCCATTCAGAGGACATACACATGATAAATGCAAATAGAACCTCTAGCAAAGTAACCATGTTTTGAACACTGACTGTTATGGACCAGATGTTTGTGCCTCTCCCACCCCGAATTCGTATACAGAAACCAAACCCCCAATATGATGGTACTGGGAAGTGATTAGGTCATGAGGGTGGAGCCTTCATGAATGGGATTAGTGCCCTTATACAAGAGACCCTTGTGCCATGTGAGGACACAGCAAGAAGATGGCTGTCTGTGAACCAGGAAGTAGGCTCTCACCAGACGTCAAATCTGCCAGTGCCTCGATCTTGGACTTCCCAGCCTTTAGAACTGTTGAGAAATAAATGTTTGTTGTATAAGCCACCCTGGCCATGGTATTGTTGCTACAGCAGCCCAAATGGGCTAAGACACTGACCTGTACATTTCAAAGCCTATGAGTAAAAACCCTTTTAATAAGATTTCCAGATAGTGAAACTATTTCCACAACCTGACAAATGATTCCCAAAAACAGTACTTTTTCTATCTGATTACAGTAAATTTTCCAATACAATGAATGCTTTGTTTGGCTGAACCATTTAATAGTCATTCACACTCTCTAATGAAACTACTAATTACAAAATCTCTGTATTGCAGGCAATAAAAAGGGGTTGCTAACCTCCTCACAGTGCTTTAGTTCTGCCATCAAGTAGCAATTACTCTTCAACGACCCTCGCTCTTTTTCACTGATTCTCACCTCAAACATCCCAATCAAACCTACTGGAAAACTAAAACTCACTCAGACATATAGGTAGGCATGCAGCGCGCACGCACACACACACACATACACACACACACACACACACACACACTCCTACATACACTATCCAGGAACTAGAAGAAGAAAAATAGAGGTAATGACAAAGATGGTAGGGGACCCTCATATTCAGGTTATTCCTTTGCACTGGCTGATTCAGGAAGAGCAGGGCTTCAGCTCTGGACACTGGAAATGTAATTTTTAGTAATACGGTCATTAAAACTAAACTCCACTACAACAAAAACATTGGATACCTAATAGAGGTGGTTGTATCAAAATATGCTACATATATATATATATATATATATATATATATATATATATATATTTTTTTTATAATGAAACTCTCTAGGAGTTAAGCCAGCATTTTATTTATTTATTTTATTTTTGGCTGTGTTGGGTCTTCGTTTCTGTGTGAGGGCTTTCTCTAGTTGCGGCAAGCGGGGCCACTCTTCATCGCGGTGCGCGGGGCCTTTCACCGTCGCGGCCTCTCTTGTTGCGGAGCACAAGCTCCAGACGCGCAGGCTCAGTAATTGTGGCTCACGGGCCCAGTTGCTCCGCGGCATGTGGGATCTTCCCAGACCAGGATGTGAACCCGTGTCCCCTGCATTAGCAGGCAGACTCTCAACCACTGCGCCACCAGGGAAGCCCCCGCTACATATATTTTTATTTCTAGATAGCTATCTGTCATCCATCCGTCTCTCCAGCTGCTGTCACCAAACAAGATAGAAGAAAGCACTATGACATAATGAGATATGTTTGTTTCAGGTTTGTTAACATTACAGCAGCTTCCAAGCCACCAGAACCACCTCAGAGAACTACACACCCTATGCCCCAAGCTCCAAGGGCATCACCACCTGTACCAGGAAAAACACAAGTTAATAACTTCAACCATTTCCACTAAGGCTCTTTAAACAGCAGTGAGGGCCATAGCTGAAGAAATCAATGTTTACTACATGAACACAGGCAAAAAGACAGAAAGAGGTGAAAATCCATTATTCTAGTTTTTAAAGGTTAAAGGGAAAAACAAAGATTGCATGAAACATTTTACTGTAGTTCATTAATTAATTCATCAAGAGTTAGACAACAGGCAACAGATTTGGAGTAACTTTTGCCAAACCCAAATTAGGTTCAAAAGAGCCAAAATATTTTTTCCTAGATTTGCAGGTTACAGACTTAGAATTGGGTGCCTTATCTAATGTTTCAAAGAATGTATCTCAAAGGATTATTTCAATAACTTAGAAAGTACTCAAATCAAGCCTATGGAAGTCAATTTTTCTCCTTTCCAAAGATCCATGAAAAGGAGTAAGAGCTTTGAGGGCACTTAAGTCAGAACCTGTCTACTTACAAAGTAGCCAAACTACTTAAAGGCATCTGCTTGTTTAAACAAACACAAAATGTATACGTTCAGTTGATTGTCCCATAGAGCCCTTTAATGCTTTACCTTTGCGGTCAATATAATTATTCCGCTGCTCAAAACACTTCTGGAATGCTTCTTTTGAAATAATTGTTAGAATAAGTTTATGAGCCACGCAAGAAAATCAGCTTATTGCCATGCACTATGCATGCACTCAAATGCAATCAACCCTCATTTATATCCACAAGAAGAACTTCAGAGTGAATGATGTAAAAATCATTTCTATTTGGTTGAGCATGCTTTTGTATTTTCCTGTTAGAATGTAGTTGTTTTGGAACGTCTATAAATTTATTTCAACGGAAATAACAAACCACATAATGATGGGGAGCCAGACTGAATCAGGAATATCTGGAAGGCTGACCACTTTTCCTGCACTCCCCACAGAATCCAGCTTGCTATCTACTCGAAGCTGGTTATCGAAAATGCTAGCATCTCTCACACTTTACAGCACAAGGAGAAGGTATGTGTATAAGTGTTCGCACTTACAGAGAGTGCAGACTAAGAGCTTTCAGAGAGAAAATAATCGCTCAGTCAAAAGATCCAAAGGACCTTAAAAATGGACCCATCCAGTAATTCCCAATCCAGTCTTATTATAGACCACCTAGCCCACTCAAACATACTAAGTTAGAAGTTATAGAGTTGAGGTCTGAGAAGCTGCATAGTTTTAAGCTGCCCAGGTGATTCTGATGGCAGCCTGAATTAAGAGACACCATTTTCATTTTACAGACAGAAGCTATAAAACAAAGGAGGCAGTGACCCCAAGTAAATGGCAGAGCTAGAAGTAGGATCCAAGGCTTTGATTCAGCCTAGCACAGTGATCTTTCAACTAAATGTCACCAATAGCTGTGATTAAGGACAATGACACATTAACACCACTTGATACATATGAAATTGTGATTTGCTATGGATCTACAACAGGGCAAATCAAGCTCCTGTGCCCAATCAAGAGATTGGAACGTTACTGAGTCTGGGAGCTCTATACTGATCTGCCTCCCTCTTTGAAGGCCTCAGCTTATGGTTCTTTAACAATAAATTGCTAGCCACATTTAAGTCCATTCAACAAGATTACAATTCAGTGCAGAATGAATTAACATATAAACCCTTAATCAGAGCCGAGATATGTAAGAAAGTGGAAAAAGGTAGCTATTTATAAGGATGTTAGAAAAGAATGTGTGACCACAAAATATTCATCCCATCTAATTGCTAAAATTTCACATTAGAAATGTATTCCTTTAGCTTAACACTTCTTCTCCTTATCTGTAGCAAGTTCCTCTGGGAAGGCCTAGGCATTGAGCTTTGTTGGTCATTTACAACTGATAGTAAAGAACCTACTCAGATTCTTTCCTCAGATGAAGAGCTATGATAGGAAGGAAAGTAGATTAATGTTTTAATAGATAAAAATGGGATTCTATCAAAGGAGGAAAAGATTCTGAAAGGGGACACAAGGGTATCCAAAGACAAATTTCACAGCTGTGCCTAGTTCCAGTTTTGCTGTGGATGGTGTTGTACGGTCAAGCTGGCTTTAGCAAAGTTGAAGAATTTTGTTTTGGGGTTTTTTAACAGATTTTTTTATTTGTTTTTGTTTTGATTTGGTTTTTGTAAATAAAGATGACCAGTACTGGGATCAAAAATGGATTCTTAAAAGAGCAAACATCATCTGCTCTTGAAAGATGAAGAGAAAACCCAAAAGAAATTAAAAACTGGAGACTTTCTGATATGTGCTTACCCATAAGGCACTTTTGGCAACAGAGATCATTTTGGCAATTATTTAATACCAGAGACCTACATATAATTTATCTTGTTTAATCCATTCTATTTTCTTGCAAGTTTCAAATATGATAATAGCCAACTGTCACTGTGTGCCAGGAACTGTTCTTAGATCTTTACTTGTATAACTTCACTCAACCCTTACAATTACTCTATGAGGTAAATTAAAAATAAAATCTCCATTTTACAGATAAGGAAACTGAGATATAGAAAAGGTAAGTAACTTGCTCTGGGTCACACAGTAAATAGTGAAGCTGGAATTTGGAGACGGTGTAACTCCAGGGTCTACACTGTTACTACTTACACTCTAATAAAGATATTTAAAACAGAAGCCTAAATAAACCACTTTACACGTAAATATTTTTAAATTGGGTTGATATCAAAATTATTTTTTAAATTGTGTTATGATAAACCTGATAAGCCTTGGATTTAAAACTTCATTTAATCTGATGTGCATGATTAGTGTTAGAAGAACATTCTCCCATCTGCATTGGGGAAGTTTTTCCATGCTAAAAGTTTCAAGTGGTATAGACTCTAATTTCAAATGAGTGAGTAAAAGATGTAATAAATTGAAGCGATGCCTCCTGACTGAGAAAAAGTCATAGAGACTCATATTTTGGGGAAGGGAACTTGCAGCAAGGAGCTCTTTTGGTAATGTCGATGAATCGGAATAGAAAATCACAAGTAGAAAATTTTGACAAGCTGAGATAAAAGGAAAGTTTAGTTGTTGGAGGAAAATAACTGTCTAATGGATACATTCTATAAGAAGAAATATTGTACACACTAAGGGTGAAGAGATTTGAAGGAGACGATTGCAAATTTAACACTTGATGAAAATGCTAAATTTTTCAGGACCATGGACAGACTCCCACAGAGCTCTATGGACCAAAAAGGCTCAAGGTGGGTTGGATCTCTTGAATTTTGAAATAATAACCGACAAAGTTAAGCAATCTTTGACAATGCTTAAAAATTTGGAGGAAAAAGTACTGAAAAGTACTGAATCCTTTATTTCTTCAAATCTTGTTAAAAATGCATATGGAAAATATATAAATGAATGAAATTCTATTGTAATGCTGATATTGATAGAAGGATCTAGCATTTATTGTGCTAACGTGGATGTAGATAGTTTATATGTTGTCTTAATAGTAACTGCACACTATTTACAATAGCCAGGACATGGAAGCAACTTAACTGTCCATCAACAGATGAATCGATAAAGAAGATGTGGCACGTATATACAATGGAATATCAGCCATAAAAAAGAACAATATAATGCTATTTGCAGCAACATGGGTGGACCTAGAGATTGTCATACTGAGTGAAGTAAGTCAGACAGAGAAAGATAAATATCATATGATATCGCTTAGATGTGGAATCTAAAAAACAATGGTACAAATGAACTTATTTACAAAACAGAAATAAAGTCACAGATGTAGAAAACAACCTTACAGTTACCAAGGACGAAAGGGGGAAGGGATAAATTGGACTGGGTTGACATATACACACTACTATATATAGAATAGATAACTGAAAAGAACCTACTGTATAGCACAGGGAATTCTACTCAATACTCTATAATGACCTATATGGGAAAAGAATCTAAAAAAGAATGGGTATATGTATATGTACAACTGATTCACTTTGCTGTTCAGCAGAAACTAACATAACATTGTAAATCAACTATACTCCAATAAAAATTAATTTTAAAAAGTAGCTTCAATTAGAGTTTCCATATTAGAGTTGAAAAGGGATGCATTAAATTATTATATACATAAGTAAATGATGAAATGCTAGCTTTTTTAACATATAAACTCTAAAACATCAATGGCTTAACTGAGAACTTTATTTCTTGCTCACTAAAGTCCAATTGGCCAGCAAGACAGGAAAGACTACTATTTCCTGTCATTCAGGGACTCAGACTTCCTGAGGCTTTACTATCTTCAATCCTTGGCCTCCAAAATCACCCAGATTATCAGAATCCAAACAGAAGAGAGAAGAGAGAAAGCAGGGACTCACACAGGAGGATTTTATAGGACAGACACAGAAGTGAAATTTATCACTTATATCCACGTATCATTGGTCAGAACTCAGTCATATGGCCACACCTAACTGCAGAGATTTGGTAGGAGGGGAATAGTCTGGCTGGGAACCCAAAAGGAGAGAGAGATAAATTTGATGAACAGATAGCCACTTTTTGTTCAATGGACAATCATTTGACCTACAGTGCAATTTAAAGCATAGTGTAACAAAATATTTAAGCTGGAATACCACTCTACAAACTATTTTCCCCTCAGGTCTGGGGGAATGCCAATTATAAGAAGCCAGAGCAAGAACCTGGCTAAGATGCTAATCATTTTGTATAGAAGGTAGTTCTGAGTTTCTTCCCTTCTAGATACCACTTCTGAGGCTGTCAATGCCCGTGGAGAGATAGGGCTTGATTGCCTAGAGCCACCATCAGCGCTTGCACTTCCTTTCACCCATCTGGTCCCTCTTATGGATGCGATGATGAAAGAGAGGGAGGAGTACCTACAAAGCAGGTAAATATACAGGCACACCCCCAATTCAACCCAGCACTGTGAGGCAGCATCCTGGTGTGTAGTGGTTGAAAGAATATGGAAAAAAGCAATAGTCCTTGTACGGTTTCACTATTTACTAGTCAGGCAACAGATGATAAACTTTTTTTGAGTCTCAGGTGCCTCATATGTAAAATGATGGGAGTAATTATATCTGCTCTATAGGCCCCACATATTGGTGAGGTGGCTCAGGGTTTATCTGGTGAAAAAAAGTCCTGATGAAAGGATATACTTGAGAGAATAAGCAACCTCTGAAAGAGAGAGAAAAAGTAGGTGATAGAACACTAGGGAGGAGAGCAACCTCTGAATAAACCTATTACTGTGACAGCTGTGAAAGACAGTGGCAATAACCTAATCGGGAAATATGATAAGCTTAAAAATTTCTAAGAGTTTGAAAAAATAAAATTGGTCACGGTATATACACCCTGAAAGATATTTTGTGGAAATTCAGAACCTACTTGCTTCTAGATGGAACCAAATGTACTCCCAGCCACAAGCCAGGAGGGTACAGAAAAAATCAAAAGTTACATGCAATTTTAGGTGGCAGTGAATGACATTTCTCACATGGTTTCCAAATTGGGACCTAATTTCCTCCCTATTTCTGAGTTGGAGGCAAAGGTGAAATTATACACCACCTGCTCCCCTAACTTGCACCTGTTACTCTTTGTCTCTAGAACTTACACAGTTTTTCTTAGATTTTTGAGTCTTTACAATCTCCAAAGAAGAAATCAAAGAGGCTAATGACATCCACACCTTCTCAAAAAACATGCAGATAAGTGACTGCCTATAAATTCGACTCATAATTTTTGCACGATATCCAGACTCTTTTTTCCCCCAAGAAAGGGAGATTTTGTGACTTTAGTTCCTACACTAATCATAGAAAATATTTGTTGCTGAGAGGTTACCAGAAACTCTTGGGCTTTGTTTTCCAGAGAAACTTACAGTATAATAGACAAAGAAGACTAATTCCACACCACCAGAGGTCTTCACTCATTTAACCAGTGGCTCTGAAATGCAGACACAGCGAGTCATTTTTAGGATGACAAGGCAAGAGTGTGTCTATTCAGCCTGAAAATAAAGCAGCTTTATCTCAAAAATGAATGTCATCAGAGTCAAAGCATCCTAAGATCCTAATTAGCGTGATGCCTTAAATGAAAATAGTGCAGAAGTTGCTGGTTAAAAGATCACTACAGCAGCTAATAGGAGAGGTTTGAATATGGGCTGTCCTAGCTTTTAAAAATGAAGCCTTTTTAAACTTTTCGGAGCACCATACATCGAGACACAACACATCACATTTCAACTAACACCTAAGGGCAAAATGTCTCACAGTGTCCCACCAATCACCAGCCTACAACTGCCTAGAACAGTTAGGCTACCCTGACTAGTTCCTTTTCATAAAGCAGAAAGCAAAAGCAACATGCATAACCAGAATGTAGTTCATTCTCCAATTCTGCTTTCTTCAGAGAAACTCCCATTAAATGCTCAATGACAGTAAGATGCTGACATGCTGTAGAAACTCTCTTCTAAGAAGCTTAAAGCTCTTGGCTCAAATTATCCCACAAGCTTGTCGTGTGAGCAAGATGATAGATAACTTGCACCCAGAAAGATAGTCTCGCAGCCACATGTAAATCAATGAAGTTAGAACACTCCCTCACACCATACACAAAAATAAACTCAAAATGGCTTAAAGACTTAAATGTAAGACATGATACCATAAATCTCCTAGAAGAGAACATAGGGAGAACATTCTCTGACATAAACCATACCAATGTTTTCTTAGGTCACTCTCCCAAGGCAAAAGAAATAAATCTAAAATAAACAAAAAATAAAATAAACAAATAAAATAAAATAAACAAAAGAAATAAAACCAAAAATAAACAAATGGGACCTAATCAAACTTATAAGCTTTTGCACAGCAAAGGAAACCATAAACGAAACTAAAAGACAGCCTACAGACTGGGAGAAAATATTTGCAAATGATGTAACCGACAAGGGCTTGATTTCCAAAATAAACAAACTCATACAACTCAATAACAAAAAACAAACGACCCAATCCAAAAAATGGGCGGAAGACCTAAATAGACCTTCTTTCTCCAAAGAAGACATACAGTTGGCCAATAGGCACATGAAAAGATGCTCAACAGTGCTAATTATTAGAGAAATGCAAATCAAAACTACAGTGGAGGTATTACCTCACAAGTCAGAATGGCCATCAGCAAAAAGTCTACAAATAATAAATGCTAGAGAGGGTGAGGAGAAAAGCAAACCCTCCTACACTGTTGGTAGGAATGTAAATCAGTGCAGCTACTATGGAAAACAGTCTGGAGGTTCCCTTAAAAAAATAAAAATAGAGTTACCATATGATCCAACAATCCCACTCCTAGTCATATATCCAGAAAAGACAAAACCTCTAATTCAAAGAGATACATGCACCCCAATGTTCACAGCAGTACTATTTTCAACAGCCAAGACATGGAAGCAACCTAAGTGTCCATCAACAGATGAATAAAGAAGATGTGGTATATATACACAATGGAATATTACTCATCTATAAGAGAGAATGAAATAATGTCATTTGCAGCAACATGGGTGGACCTAGAGATTATCATACTAAGTGAAGTAAGCCAGACAGGGAAAGATGAATACTACATGATATCACTTACATGTGGAATCTAAAATATAGTACAAATGAGCTTATTTACAAAACAGAAACAGACTCACAGACATAGAAAACAAACTTATGGTTACCAAAGGGGAAAGGCAGGGAGAAGGATAAATTAGGAGTATGAGATTAACAGAGGCACACTGCCATATATACAATAGATAAACAACAAGGATTTACTGTATAGCACAGGGAACTACATTCAATACCTTGTAACAAACTATAATGGAAAGGAATTTTAAAAAGCATGTAGATATACACATACATATATATATACATATATATATACACACACACACACACACACACGGATAACTGAATCACTTTGCTATACACCTGAAACTAACACAACATTATAAATTAAACTATACTTCAATTAAAAAGTACTAAATAAATAAATAAATAAATAAATGAAAATCTCAGATTTTTACTTACTCACTTAAAACATGTGTTTCTTCCTGGGCTACGTGGGCTACATCCCTTTCCTTTCACTCTTTTCTCTGTCTTCCTTTCTGCCTCAACCCTCTCCAGCAATTGCTCCAGCAATTCTTCCTTCTTTTTTCCCTGTACCATCAGTTTTGTCCCTGTCTACTGTGTCATTCCCATCAGACTACAGTTACACTAATATTTCTCTAATTTTAAAAAAAAGTTCTTAAGTCTCTCTTAATCTAAATTTCTCAGTCCAGCTACCACTTCTCTCCTCACTTTTACATGGAAAACCCTTTTAAAAGTTGTCTAAACTCAGTGCCTCCAATTCCTCCCCTCCTCCCATCCACTCTTGAATCTACCACTGGAATCAATAACTTCCATGTTGTAAAATCCAAAGTTCAAGTCTCAGCCTCATCTTACTAGACCCACAGGCAGCCTTGCACACCGTTAATCACTTCCTCTTCCTCCTTAAACTACTTCCTTTACTTGGCTTCCAGGACACCACACTGCTAATTTTTCCCTCACTACACTAGCTGCTCTTTCTCAGTTTCTTTTGCTGATTCTTCCTCAACTCCCTGAGGTCTATAAAGCCCGTGTGCCCCAGGATTCAATCCTTAGACCTCCTCTCTTCTCTATTTACATGCACTCTCTAGGTGATCTCATTCAGTCTCATGACTTTAAAAATACGATAAGCTGATGACTCCTAAATTTACATCCCAAGTGAGACTTCTCCCCGAACCCAGGCCAACATATCCAACTAGCTATAGACATTTCCACTTGAGCATTTAAAAGGTATCTCAAATGTTATCATGTCCAAAAGTGTGGATTCCCAAATCAAGATCTTCCTGCAGTCCTGGACATCATGTTTAATGGCAACTCCATGCTACCAGGTCCTCAGGCTAAAAACCTTGATGTCATCTTTGACTTTTCTTTTTCTCACCCACCCTGTGTCTGATCCATCAGCCAAAATCCTGATAATTTTTCATTCAAAATATATCCAGAACCCAATCTCTTCTCCCCCTCTAGTTCCATCCACTACTTATGTGGGCTAGTCTCCCTGCTTCCATATGTGTCCCACTGCATCTAATTATTAACTTAGCAACCTAAGTGATCCTTTTAAACCACGTCTAGTCTAATCATGTCACTCCTCTTCTCAGAACCCTATGATGGCTTCCCATCTCACTCCTTCCTATGGCCTTCAAACCCTGTGGGAGGTGGCTCTCTACTTTGCTGACATCATATCCTACTACAATCCCCCCTTCATTTCTTCCTCCCACCCAGCCATTCTTCCATCCTTGCTATTTCTCCAACATGCTAGCTGTTCTCCCACATCAAGGCCAGTGTCCTTGCTACTCCCTCTGTCTGAAATCCTCTTCCCCCAGATCTCCCCATAGCTAGTTTCTGCATGCCCATCAGGTCTTTACTCAAAGTCACCTTCTCAGTGAGGTCCTCCCTGGCCACTCCATCTATAATTCCAACCCTGCCTCCTCACATGTCCTTTCCCTTTCCATGCTTTGTTTTTTCTCCCTAGCACTAAACACTGTCTAATATATTACATATTTTACTTATTAATCTTTTTATTGTCTCACTGGAATATAAACTCGATGTGGGCAGGGGGTTTTGCCTATTTAGTGCACTACTATACCCTAAGCTCCTAGTACAGATCCTGACATGAAAGTATTCACCAAATATGTGTTGAATAAATGAATATATAATTTATGTAATTTATTCCTGCATCATGAAGGAGAACCACAGAGTAGAAATTATCAGCCCCCCCCCCCGGAAAAAGTCACCATCCTCTCTGACACCATATTCCTAGGAACTCTCCTGTACATAAGTACACTCAGCTCAGATATAACCTTGACTCCATGTGTCCACAGCCTTCAAGTCAAGAACCTTAGGCAAGGAGCTCTGTGCCATCTTCTGTAAGTTTCCACCACCCTCAAACCCCAGCCATATCACTTTGTGTTTAGGGTCACTACTTTTCCCAACTCCTCACTGATGCTGTATCCAAGCCCACCCGAGTCTCTTAAAAATCAGTGTTCAAATTATAAGAAGACTTTTTTAAATTAACAGGACAACAAAGTTGCAGAACAACTACAATCAAGTCATGTTTGAGGCCAAGAGAATTAATTCTGTATTTCTCCAACTGGGAATTCTTCTATTAAAACAAACTGAATTTGTTTGGAACAGAAGATCCCCTCTGGACTTCCCTGGTGGCACAGTGGTTAAGTATCCGCCTGACAACGCAGGGGACATGAGTTCGAGCCCTGGTCTGGGAAGATCCCACATGCCTCGGAGCAACTAAGCCCGTGCGCCACAACTACTGAGCCTGCGCTCTAGAGCCTGCGAGCCACAACTATGAAGCCCACACACCAGAGCCCATGCTGTGCAACCAGAGAAGCCACTGCAATGAGAAGCCCACGCACCGCAACAAAGAGTAGCCCCTGCTCGCCTTAACTAGAGAAAGCCCGCGCGCAGCAACGAAGACCCAACGCAGCCAAAAATTAATTAATTAATTATTCTTTTCTTTTTTTAAAAAAAAAGAAAATCTCCTGGAGTATATGTTTAGCATGTTAAAGTCTTTATCATAGGACTCATCACCTTGAGAGAGTCCATTTCTCTCTTCTAAATAATAAGGATCTCAGTACAGGGATATCACTGTTGTTGTTCCTAAATGCACTTCACTACCTGGAGACGATCTATCTTCTGTGAAGAAGCCATTATGGTCTCTGATGCATCTCCCCTTTTAGCAGCTTATTGATCTACAAGCCCCCAGCCAGCCACCACACCACTACGGGTATGTGTAATAAAAGCTGATACAGGCGTGCTGCTGGCACAGGAGCACAAAAGTCCTTTTCTGAAATGTTAACAATTCTGCTGACCCAGAAAGATGAAATGCCACCTTCCAATTTGAAATAAGCCTCTGGGTTCCTACAGGTTTTAAAACAAGCATATATGACAAAGAAACAGTTTTCTAGGGTAAGGGCTACCCTCCATTTTATAAGACTCACATTACTGCAGAGATCACTAACAATTTTTAGAATTATTTTTTACAATTAACCCAGCTCTTCAAAACACAAGTTTAGTGTTTAGTTGGGATGCCTGCCCAATGGTTACTACTGAACGTACAATCTAAATTTTGGTCTACAGCACTTTATGCAACTTAGGCAGAAGGCGCTGGAAATCATTTTTCTAGCTTAAACCCAGCACAGACTTAACTAATATAAATCCAGGAGATACAGTGGTCATAGAAGATGTTTCCTTGATATGAATCATTTATTCAACCTAGTTTAGAGAGCCAAGCGATGCAGCTGAGTGTACATTTATCTGCTGAAAACAAAAGAATTACTCTACTAATCCAAATGACAGCAATGGCTCTGCCCTTCGTAAATCACATGGCTAAAGGAGAGGTCCTTAAAACCTTCCCCATGAGATTATCAGCCTGAACAACAGTCACTGTCATTCTGGAAGAGAATCCACTTCCCAGTGACACCCTGAGAGTGAACATCTCTCTCATCCATTGTTGAACTGGGACTCGGTGGTCTTCATAAGCCAAGGTGTATGGGTTGGTCATGATGTCTTTCTGTCCACAGATCCTCTGTAGGGGATGGATGTTTCCTGTGAGCAATGTTGCTCACCAGACACAGTGGGACCAGATGCATCAGAGCCTGGAAATAGATACTGGCCGTGTTTTCCCGGCATCGCTGACCCACCCCAGCTGGAAGTTATGTAAAGCGAACTGAGGTATGAACCAGAAGGGAGGCAGTCACAAAAGCACATCCTCTGTCTTCTGGCCATTATCTGACCAAAATCTCTATTAGAAGAGATTTGAGAAAGCTGCCCTAAATAAACAGTTGAGAGGGAGGCTTCATTGAGACAGCCTAAAGACACGCCTGGTGATAAACACTGAGAAACTTGAGGGAATGGTCACATATGCCAGACCCAGAGGTAAATTTCGTAATTCTAATATCCATGATGGGGACAAGAAATGGAGCTAGCCTTCTCTTTATCCAATACACTATGGGTGGGAGGACCAGCCTAAGGAAAGCATGCCGAGAAGAGAAAGTGGGCAAGATCATAATGAAGAGGTCTAGTCCAGGAAAAATGGAACAATCCCCACTTGAAATTCTCCTCTTGTGAATCAGAGATATGGACACTTTAAGCAAATACAAACCTTAACAAAGAAAATAAAATTAAGTTTATCGTATGCATTACAGAACAACTCACAGCAGGTTTCCTTTTAACAGTGAGTTTCCCTAGTCCAGTGAAATAATGGCTCTTTGCTAAATGAGATTTCCAGGTCGACTGCATTAACTGAAATAAGCCTTCATTCATTCAACAACTATGTATTAAATACCTATCATGGCCCATGCATTATGCAAAACACTGCAGATAAAAAATGAATAATAAACAGGTCAAAAATAGTCTTTAAAAGGAGGGAAACATATGGGGAAGCAAAATGTCACTGGTGCTAGGAGGGGAAAGATGTCTAGTGTGTGACAGAGGGCTAAGGAGGAAGAAGGCAATTCTCCCTGGGAGATGGAGGCGACAGAACCCCAAGCAAGACTAGGAGGAGGGGCTGAAGGCTGATGCCTAAAGGATAAGAAGGTGTTGGCCAGGCTGACTTGGGGGTGGCCGTGAGCAGGGACAGGGACTTTCAGGAGAACGAAGAAGCTTCATAAACAAAGGATCCCAAGGCATCAAACAGCTTAGCCTGCTTGGGGACCCAGGAGTCAGTCCTTCATCAGGGCTGGAAGAGAGCATGCTGGTATGGAGAGAAGTAGACAAAAGGATGAGATGGGCAGACTGGGGGGTGGGGAGGGGAGAATGTTGCCAGACCTGTGAAGCCTTATGTGCCAAGGTGAAGATTATGGACCTTATTGTGACTGATAGGCTGTGAGGAGCCACTGAAGGGTTTTGAGCAAAGCGATAACATGATTAGGTTTACATTGTTAAAAAAATCACTCTATATAGAAAGCATTTACGGGCGATGAGATTAGAGAACAGGGAAACCAAATAGAGAATGCTACAAGAATACAGGTGAGGAGGACCTCACCGCAGCAGCGATACCCGAATAGCATGGGGAGATGAGCATGAATGTATCAGGAGGAAAAGTGACTTGTTCACTGCTTGGATGACGAGGGCAAGAATGAAGAGATCCCTAAGGATGACTCTCAAGTTTCTGGTTTGGGCAAGGAGAGAGGAAGTGGTATCATTCCCCCAGATGGAGGAAAATGAAAGAGGAATGACTCTGGGGCAAAAAGAGAAAATAGGTTCTTTTGGACCCATGGAACCTCCAAGTGGAGATATCCAACAGGCGAGATGTTTGGGTGGAAGGTCTGAGTGAGAGATTCCCAGTGCAACAGGTTGTGAACATCAAGGGCTGAAATTGGCCCTGGGCATGAGTGAGATGGCTCAAGGAGAGGGTAAAGGGTGAGAAGAAAAAGTGGTACCCTGGAGAACACTCACACAGGCTGAGAAAGAAGAGCCAGTGACTGAGAGGGGGTAAGAACCAAGACAGAAGCAGACCAAGAGAGAACGGTGCCCTCAAAGCCAAGGGAGGTGAAGTTTTCAAAGAGAAGGAGCAGTCCCAGCTTGGGGGTCGGGGAGGAAACCCATTGGCAGGGGCCTCAAAGTGCACTGAAGGTGAAGGTGAAGAAGACAAGAAACCCAGGCAAGGAGGAGAGGCCACACCTGAAAAGAAAAAGGGCCAAGCAAGATGATCTTCTGTTTCACTTGTGTTAACCCATTCCGGGAGGAGGGAGAGAGAGGGAGAGGCTGGAAACACAGAGGCCAGCCCTTCCCAAAGTCATTCATTTAAGGATGGGCAGGAAGAGCATCCCAGCAGAGCATAATGAATAAGGCAGCTCATCCACCTGGGACCTGGAGATGCAGGCCTGCCCAGAGCTACACGTGGGCATCTCTTTAGCCCTGTGGTTACTAAAACATGATCGTGGCAGTTATTCAGCTTCAACACCCCTGAAACCCCCTAGGACTTTCGTGATCCCTAGTAACTTCAGGCCCATCTTTGGTGTTTTAAAAGCATTATCAGGTGAAAATGGAACCCTTGCTGTAATTCCGATGGGACTTTCCTGTTCCAGCTGGAACATGTATGGTGTGGGAACATACCATTACCATAACAGACGGGCTCCTGGCTGAAGTCATCCTCACAATTTTAAGACTACAATTCTGATTCCTTCTTAGTAATCCTTAGCTTTTCCTTTCCTACTTTATGCTGAGTTCCTCCCTTAGGGTTCACACGCCTTTCCAGGTGTTCGTGCTCAGTCTCTGGTTTGTCCCACTCTCTCTGTCTCCGTGCCTTAGCTATTAACGTTCAATGTCTGATCAAGTTCATTGGAGGGGTGGCTTTGGTTTAACTTTCTGGCCCTTAGAACTCTTGGTTTTTCTCCACAAGCTGCAGGAAATCTACAAAGCAGGGAGTGACATGCACACTAGTCTCTATCTCACAAATACGTCATTTTAAAGCCCTGATTTCCTCTTCTTACATCACATCAGAAGGGAGGAAAACATGATTTTATCCTTTCTAAACCCTTCCCCGGGAGCTACTTTCGGTGAAAACTGTTGGTTAAAGGTTACCTGATTCTCCTCTTTGCTACTACTTACAAAAGTCAGTCACAGATTGCCTCAAAGCAAAGTTTTCCAAGAATTTTCTTTAAAGAACCTGCCTCCTGAACACTGAATAGTACAGTCTGAATAAAATGTTAACCTTTTTTTGTCAGAACGGCAACAACTTTCCAAATAGCTTCAGTGTGCATGAATGTGTGTGCCCCAGTTACTTCAGATCTTTTTTGTTTTTCAAGAAATAAAATATCACAGATGAAAGCACCGCCCCAATTCCATTTCTTTTCTTGCCCTGAGAAAGATAAACATCATCCTTCATTTTGTGTTTATCAGTCACATGCATATTTTTATAAACACAAGGCAAATAAACAATATCTAATGTTATTTGATCTGTTTTTGAGCTTCATATAAATAGCATCATACTCTTCATTTCATTCTGCACCCTGCTCTTTTCACTCAAATTTTATGTTTATCCATTTGGAAATATGTAGATCTAGTATATCTATTTTAAATACACAGTGGTAGTTTCCACTGTATGAACATACCATACCTATTATCCATTCTCCTATTAATGAATACAAGTTTTTCCTTTTTGTTTACTTAGTTATTTTATTATTATAAGACAGTGATGCCACGGAGAGTCTTGGATGTGTTCCATGGACTCATGAGTATCTAGCCAGGGGTAGAAGTGCCAGGCGACAAGGCACGTGTATCTTCAGCCTCACAGGATAGTATCCGATGTTGTATTAGTTAACACACAGCAGCATATGAGCACAGAGCTTCTTCAAGGTAAAAATCACCCTACCCCATCCAGGTGTGCAAAATACTCCAGAGCCTTGGGGAATAAGAGTTGTGTCTGCCTAAATAGAATTGCTGTTATAAAGATGAAAAGAAATTGAGGGCAAAACTGAATGAGAGATTGCTCTAGAGCAAATAAAGTGTCCAACAGACTGAGCTTCAGGATATAGAACAGCAGGGCATTTTCAAATGCAGGAAATGATATAAATTTATGAAGATGACCTAATATAAAGTAAATTGCCTTTTCTTGGCAAACTACTTGGACACCAAAAAAAAAAAAAATCAATTGAAATAATTCAGATACTGCACTCTCCCATAAAAGCAGCAAATCTGTCAAACTTCTTTGAATGCCAACAGCAGCCTCCACTCAAAATAAACATCACCTGTAGAAGATTCCTAGTGACTCCTGGAATGGGCCTTTAAACATCATCTCTGTGTATACAGATTTACAAAAAAAATAAACTTTTTTCTTCCTTAAATCCCCTGTTCATTGCCTGACTTATATACTTTATACTTGCTGGTATTTTTAAATATTGCTGAACAGAATATCTCTGATATGATTTCTTAAAATCTGGTAGCAACAGCTGCCTCTTGGGAGAAGGACTAGGAGTCTGGGGGACAAAGGTGGGTGGAAAGCAGACTGGACAAGTTATTACCTTGTCATTATTAATTAATCATTTTTATATGAGGCGAAGACTTCACCTTATCAACCCACAGTTAACCTCTCTAAGTACATGTTAGGACTAGATGTCCCCTTTTCTGCAAAGCTTCCTCTAACTCCTCCAAAACTCAAGAATCACTCAGGCCTCCAACACATAAATCTCTCAAAGAACCAAACTTGGATCTCCAAAGTAAACAAACAGCTTATGCAGCTCTATGTCAAAAAAACAAACAAGCCAATCAAAAAATGGGCAGAAGATCTAAATATACAGTTCTCCAAAGAAGACATACAGATGGCCAAAAAGCACATGAAAAGATGTTCAACACCACTAATTATCAGAGAAATTCAAATCAAAACTACAATGAGGTATCACCTCACACTGGTCAGAATGGCCATCATCAAAAAGTCTACAGACAGTAAATGCTGGAGAGGGTGTGGAGAAAAGGGAACCCTCCTACACTGTTGGTGGGAATGTAAATTGGTACAGCCATTATGGAGAACAGTATGGAGGTTCCTTAAAAAACTAAAAATAGAAATACCATACGACCCAGCAATCCCACTACTGGGCATATACCCTGAGAAAACCATAATTCAAAAGGATACATGCACCCCAATGTTCATTGCAGCACTATCTACAATTGCCAAGACATGGAAGCAACCTAAATGTCCATCAACAGAGGAATGGATAAAGAAGTTGTGGTACATATATACAATGGACTATTACTCAGCCATAAAAAGAAATGAAATTGGGTCATTTGTAGAAACGTGGATGGACTTAGAGATTATCATACTAAATGAAGTAAGTCAGACAGAGAATGACAAATATCATAGGGTATCACTCATATGTGTAATCTAATTTTTTTAAAAAAAGATACAAATGAACTTATTTACAAAACAGAAGCAGACTTATCAATATCGAAAACAAACTTATGGTTACCAAAGGGGAAACGTGGTGGGGGAGGGATAAATCAGGAGCTTGAGATAAACTCATGCACACTACTATTACATAGGATAGATGACCAATGGGGATGTATTGTATAGCACAGGGAACTCTACTCAATATTCTGTGATAACCTATATGAGAAAAGAATCTAAAAAAGAATGAGTATATGTTTATGTATAACTGAATCACTTTGCTGTACACCTGAAACTAACACAACATTTTAAATCAACTATACTCCAATAAAATTAAAATATTAAAAAAAAAAAAACACCAAACTTGGGGTTTGTATTTGTTAGTCTTCTTGTATACTACCTTTTTTTGTCTCTCTGAGAACAGGAGCTATGTATTTCACTCAGGATCCTCTACCCCAAGTAATGTGTCTGAAATAGTTGGCACTAAATAGACATTTTTAGAATAAACACAGTGAAGTGTTCTTTACCATACAATGGTTTTTAAATGACCCGAGGAATGTATTCATTACTTTTACTTGTTTTACATACTAGTGCTCTTGAAAAGTTTTGTTTAGAAAAAAGATACAATCCTTGAAGGTGTTTCAAGGTAAGCCCTATGAGAACAGGGATTATGTCTGTTTTATTAACTTCTGTGTCCCAAACATATCTGAGCTAGTGCCTGGCACACATTAGGTGCTAAAAAAATGTGTTGAATAAATGAAGATCCTCAGTTTTGAAGCATTCTACATACCAGGAATCCAGTTCCTTTCTCTATTAAGTTTTTTAATTCTTTTAATTAACTTATTTATTTTAATTGTGTTAAAACATACATAACATAAACTTTATCATTTTAAGCATTTTTAAGAGTATGGCTCCACGGCATTAAGTATATCCACACTGTTGTGCGACCAACACCACCTTCCTCCATTAAGTTTTTAGATTTTTAACCCCAATCCGCAACATGGCATTTCAAATCATTAGGAAGAGAAATGGTGAATTCTTATTACAAGGTCCTACATTAGTATGAAATTAGCTGCTTTGTTTTCCACCTCTTCCTTTTACAAACTAGCAGCCCGCCATGATCCCTTCAGAAGCATCTGTCTCTGTCTCTCAATTTGCTCTCTTTCTCTCCCTTTCCTCCCCCTGCTTTCCCATCCCTCTCTTTCACCTTCTCTCAACCATTCACCCTTTACTTACTCTCTATCACATAAATTTAACTTTCTCATCAAATGTGAAAGGGTTTGATGTTTTTACAATCCAAACCCACTCTTTTACACATGAGGAAACAAAGTCCTTTAAAAGAATGTATGCATTCTCTCAAAAACAGCAGACATCCAATCAAGATGTTAGAATAAATGTTGCGTCCACTCATCTACCAAGTCATGCACTCCCTTCTCTCTCTGTGTATTTTTTGGGGTAAGTAGTTATAAAAGTATCTGCATCTGAATGAACATTTGTGACTCTACTGTCTAATGTCTAGATGTATACCTGCGTGCGTGCGTGTGTGTGTGTGTGTGTGTGTGTGTGTCTGTGAAGGGTCAAACTAACCCAGAGTGTGTTTAGGATTCTGCCTGAAGGCCTAGGATCACCTACAAAGAGCAAAGAAGGAGAAAATATTTTTAACTGACAATCCAAAGTGGAATATACAGAATCGATCCTCTAATTGATCCTTACTGACCCTACAGTAAAAGAATAAATAAACTCACCTTCTGCAACAGAAATAAGGCCCTTGACTTTGTTGGTTCAATAAGATGAGCTCACCCTTGAGTTCCCTGACCAGCTGATTCCTGATCCAGTGGATACAGACGCGACCTCCTGCAGAAGAGCCTGATCCACCCACACGTGACAATGAACTTGGGAAACTGTGCGCTGGAGCGTAAGCTCCCTCAGGACAAGAACCACATGATGACTCTTTGTTCTCCTCCAACACACATATAACACACATGCACGGGGATGCAAACCTTACACAGAGACCGTGGGTTTTGTGAGTGTCTGCCTGGGAGCAGGTGAAGCCTCTGGATATTATGAAACCAAAACTAATACAACTATTTAATTTTTGGCTTACTTGTCCACCTTCCCCTTCGTGCTTCCCAAGGGCAAAGACACTTCATAGCATTCACTACTGCACATTATATTATATATTGATTAGTTCATTAGATATTGTTTTTATTCCATCTGTATTTTTGTATAGTTTGTCTCTCCCCCCATGGAATGTAAGCTTCTCCACAATACCCAGCCTCTAGGCCGTCAGTAAATATTTGTGGAATGAATGTGTAAGTCCTTCATGTCTATAACCTCAGCACCTACCACAGTGAACAAAATGAACACTCAAAAAAAAAGAAAAATACTCAAAATCACAGAACAAATGGTGGACAAGCTTCTGTCGGCGGGTCTCAAGGCAAGGTGAGATGCTTTGCTTTGAAATGACCTTCCTCTCAGTGCTAAGCTGGAGTCCTCCAGCAGGTCTCACCTTTGCGGATTCTAAAATTATTTCCTATTTTGTTATATCTTTGAAACAGCAAGTTTAATTTATTTCTTATTGAAGTTGATTTACAAAGTTATAGTTGATTTACAAAGTTGTGTTAGTTTCAGGTGTACAGCAAAGGGACCCTATTTCTTTTTTAGTTTGGGGAATCAGTATACCAGCCTCTTCTCCACCCACCCCTGCCCCGACAGACTCTATGGTGACAGTAGAGTGGAGTGGGTGAGTCTCCAAACCAGGAGCCAGAATTCAAATCCTGACGACTTCATTTCCTTATGATGAGATGTGGCAAGTTAATGGAGCTTTGTGTGTCTCAGTTTCCTCAACTGTAGAATAGAGATAAATAATAATAATACCCACTTCAGAGCAGTATTTTGAAGAATAAATTAGCTAATATATGTAAAACTCTTAGCAGAGTACCTGACAGCAAGTCTGATTACGATTAATCTTCCCACCCAGTCAACTTTGCAAGTTACTTTAATGGAGTCAGGAGAGGGAAAGGAGAGAAGAGAATTCTGTGAGTCAAACATGGAAAATTAGGGGCTTCGCTGGTGGCGCGGTTGTTAAGAATCTGCCTGCCAATGCAGGGGACATGGGTTCCAGCCCTGGTCCGGGAAGATCCCACATGCCACGGAGCAACTAGACCCGTGCGCCACAACTACTGAAGCCCGCGCGCCTGGAGCCCATGAGCCACAGCTACTGAGCCCGCGCTACACAACGGGAGAGGCCACCGTATTGAGAGGCCCGCGCACCACAGCGAGGAGTGGCCCTCACTAGCCGCAACTAGAGAAAAGCCCGCGCGCAGCAACGAAGACCCAACGCGGCCAAAAATAAATAAATAAATAAATTAATTAATTGAATTTATTTAAAAAGAAAAACATTGAAAATTAATAAAATATAGATTTAGCACAATTGACCGTGAACTAAAGCCTTCTGCGAAACATTCAAGTAGCAAAGTTTCTTCAGGTGTAGAATAATACTCTTAAATTTAAGCCCAAGTTACCATGTTCAATTATCCTCATCTGAAATAAAGTATGTGCTTGCTCTTAGAGGCTATAGGTTCCATGTCGCCCTGTCCCATAGAACTTTCTGTGGTGATGGAAACGTTCTCTAATCTGCACTGTCTGAAATGATGGCTACTAGATACATACAGTTACTGAGCATCTGTAATGTGACCAATGTGACTAAAGAAGTGATTTTTAAATTTTATTTAATTTTGGTTATTTTAAGTTAAGTAGCCGCGTGTGGCTAGAGGCCATCCTATGGGCCGCACTGCTACAGGGAATCTGAGATCACAAGCTCCTTGACTTGGCCCTCGCCTGCTCTCCAGCTGTTGGTCTGCTCCTCTCCCTCGCCCCAGAAATCAACACTCACATGGCCAAACTGCTGGTTCACACCTCCATGGCTGTGCATATGCTGGCCTCTTTGCCTGAAATGCCCTTCCTCCCCATCCACCTCCAAACTTCATGAAAATCTTGTTCAGATTTCATTTCCTCAGGGCAACTCTCCCTAACTCCTTCCCGCCTGACCTCATCTCACTGCCGACACAATCCAGCATCACCTCCTCTGTTTCTCTGCATCTGTTTCTGTTGCTCTCAGTATCTTGTACTTGTCACTTATTCTATGTGACACTAACAGACTATGGGAATTCTAAGGACCAGGTCTTATTCTCTCTTCGTTCTAGTGATATGTGCCCATCCCATAATACATGTGCAGTAAATATTTGCTGAGTAACATTATTAATTTGTGAATACGTGCAATGTTCCATTAAAATATACTTCAGAACATTGACCATCACTCCATGATTATGAAAACCATTTAGGTCAAATTCTATTATAAGGCTTATTTTCAAATAATAAAAAAGTTCTTAGAGTCTCAGTTGAAGGTCTGCTGATTTCACGCCATATCAATATCAGATTTCAGTACTAACCGAAGAATATACATGTTCCCTGGAACAAAATCCTGCCTGTAGCTGGTCCTCCTAAGGGTCTGGAAGTCTCTTGTATTTCAGAAGCTGATCCTGCCATTGATCTGTCCCCAGTGCAGTGACTTACTAGGGAGACACAGATGAGGTTGAAAAGCAGGAAGACAAGAGGACATGAGTATGGACACAGATGGGAATTCAAGAGTGACTGATCCTTGCTACATCCTCTACCCAAATCCTACCCTTGAGAAGGAAATAATTAAAATCTTATCTAATGTGAAAAATAATGATTGTGGGTGATATGTGTTTTTTCAATGACATGCGTTATCCAAAACTCTACTGTGTTACCTTTATTCCTTAGCAAAGCTTATGCTCAAGAAATCCTCCTTGTTAAATTATGTAGCCTCTGTTGCAATATTAACCTGCCCTGAGAGCTACACTGGTTCATTTTCTATCACAATTTTCTGACTAATCCTTTATTTGGATTCCCACACAGTGTTCCTACAATTAGAATAAGCTCTTGATGGATAAGTTTCTGTGAACCTAATTTGTATATTTCCCAAGTACCAAGCATCTAGTGGATGTATTTTACAAATGATTATCTTTCCTGCCCTCCAGGAACTTATGGTTCAATAAGACAAACAAATAAATAAACAGTGATCAGAAATGCCTTTTTGTGGGTACAGTCATGTCAGCAGGGCAAGAAACGGATTCCACAAAGAACATGAATCCAAAGGACTTTATCTTCAAGTCAGATATGGATTTGACTTTTGTTTTCTTATTAATTATGTGGTTTTATTGTAAAATGCAAAAACAGCACTTTCTAATGTAATGAACATTGATTTAACAAATGACTGAGTTCTTTAGGGCTATATGATCATTTAGATAAATCTCTAATTTTCCCATAATATTGACAGATTTTAAGCAGTCTTTTCTCTGATTTCCCTTTCCCCCGCCCAACACATATCTCCAGATTTTAATCGAAGATGTTTCCAAAAAAGACAAAGGCCTAAGATAGCTTTTGAGGCTGCTAATGAATACCATGAGAGAAATATCTTTCCCTAAGGTGTCCTAAAAGTAAATATAGGGATATCAATTTATTTTTTAACTTCCTTCTAAAATCTGTACTTCTAGGAGGAACATTAAGTCTAGAGGTTACATTCTATGTGCCATTGGAATTGCTTGTGAATTCTCCTAATATAAGATGCACTCATTTCCAAAATGTGTCCATCACTACTTAGAAAAAGCAGATCTGGCTTTCAAAGATTATGTTTTGAGATTAAACATGAAGATAGTGACCTTAAGTCTCTCAGGATTTGTAAGGCTGGCATGCCATCTATCTCAATAATAACTAACAAGCATGTCAAATGGACAGAAACAGCCATGGTAAGCAAGTGCTTGCAGCTGACAGTGATTGCTGTATTTTGGGTGATGGGGAACAGCATTTGCATTAGTTCAAGAGAAATACGGTGCCCTCCCAACTCTAGGTATCAGTGTATTCAATCCCCCTGCTGGTCCATTTTCTGTTGCTTCAATTAAAAATCAGTCGATACAAAGTCAAAATGTTGTACATCCTTCCCCTACCCCTTTCCCTGTCACTGTGTTTCCAGCTTCACCGGAAGAACATGTCACTATGGTAACCAATCCCTCTGGTGCACAGACCAAGTCAACCTTTCTGGTCGGATCGCCAAGCAGAGCAACATGGAATCAAAGCTCTCAATGGAACCACCAGAAGCCATGAATTCCATCCCCCTTTTTCTAAGTAGGGTTAACCAGTACCAGACAGAAGGATACCAGGCTTGTTCCAGGAGATGTTCAAGAAAGGAAATTCAAGAATGTCCTTCAGCAAGTCCTACCAGTGTTTGTTAGTCATTATTAACATGAATTCTTCCTCACATGTCAGCTAACTTCCTACCATTCCAACTTTAATGAAAGCAGAAAATGACGGATAAAACAACATTTTCTGAATCTGAGAATCTGAAAACTGCTACAAAGTCACCCATTGTCAAAAACTATTCTGCTTCCTCTTGTTTTCCCACTTCTAAATCCAAACCCAAGTTGTTCTCTTCTGCAATTCTCTAATATCCTGTACAGCTTGACAAAGTTGTAGAGCTCCAAGCAGGACACCGTGCTCTAATAAGAGTCTAACCATGAAGCAGATGTGATATTTGTAATAGTAACACATTCTTAACTAAATCAGCTAAAATCCCTCATCATTCTACAGAAGCTGTAAAACAAACATTAAGATGGATTCTCTTTCTGGACCTACCCCACCTAAATCTAAATCCATACCCACTGTTAGTCTTTCTTAAACAATTGACTTTTTTTCAAATTAACAATTTTTTTCTGATCCGTTTCAACATTTTTATAAGTCAAAGAATATCAGTTCTCACATATAAGATTTAAAAACAGCAGCAACCTTGCATTATAATTATTGAGACATTAAGAAACTGCTTGGTATCTTGGCCACAAAGACTTTGCAGATAACAGCATTGTTTTCACTTTGGTATCACCACTTAATAGATGAAGAAAATTAAGGGAGGTGCGGGGAACAAGACTTATAAAATTGCACCACATCTTCCAGGGTGCAGCTACCGTCTATGCATATTCCAGGATGCATATTCCCTTCTTCAGAGCAATATTAGTATCCATCGAAACAATATCTCAGCAGGCTAACGGAACAGGATGGTCCCCAAAGTATAAATCATGCAAGATTTACAAACTGCATCAGATGAACAGACTTTTAAAAATTTATGTGATCATATTAAAGTATCATATAAATTTTTATCATTAGCAAATGCAGTTTGTTTTCTGTTTTGGTATACTTTGGGTATTTTTTATACAAATCTTCTGAAAATAGTATTTTTTTCTCTGAAGTACCCACTTTGGTGCTGCTGGAAGAACTATTTTTTGTGTGCTTATTAGATCTTGCTCATATTCAATGTGCATAAGACACTTTTGTCAACCACTTTCTCAAAATGAGAAATCAAGAATTGTGGTATGATGCTACAGGTCAACGGGCTGTTGGGGTGAAACAGGGCAGGGGCTGTGATTTATTAATGTTTATATGACCAATGCCTGCAGTATGCCCGGTATAGCATAGCACTTAAACGCTTCCGGCATGAATAAGGCCTTCTCTGTGAGATGTTTTCCCAAATTTCCCTTGATGAATCAGTTCAACATCTAAAACAAAGATTAAAACTAGGAGTGTGTCTACGCCGACAAATCACTCTTAAAGGGCTTCCTCTACTAAAAGCAGAACATTATAGATTCCTTCCTTTTCGGAGACTACTGAAGCCATTTCCCTGTGTAAAAACCCTGGACCATGAGATTCTACTGGAATCCCACCAGACAAAACGCAAGACAAGAGGCCGGGTAGAGAGAGGTAAGCCTCCATTACCAGCTACTCGGAGGCAAGATCTGGCCACTGCAAGGCTCAGCCGAGCCTGGATAACCTGACCTCCTGGAACCAGGGGGCCTGAGAGACTGCGGCCGCGCAAGGGAGGAGAGGGCGGCCCGGCCCAGAGGCGCCGGTCTCTCCGCAGCGCCACGCGTCGCGGCGAGCGCTTACCTTTCCGAATCAGGGCCGCGATCTCCGGGTCGAAGCCCTGTCGGTGGCACTTCCTCCAGAGGCCCGTGTTGGTGGAGTTGTACTGCCGGCTGCACTCGTCGGCGGGGCTCATGGCGAAGAGCTGCCGGCGATTCCGGGCGCGGAGGAGTGTGCCCTCCCAGCGGTCCAGGCGCGAGCGGCTGGCCCGGAGCGGCAAGTTGTTGTTATTGTTGTAAATGAAGCCAGGGTCGACCCGGCGCGTGTTGAAGGCCTTGCACCTGTCCCTGTGCTTCCTGGCGTCCGTCTCGTACCAGTGGTCTGAGCAGACGGCCACGGCCAGCATGCCCAGGGCGCAGAGCGCTAGCGAGAGGCCCGTGTAGAGCAGGAACCTTCCGGCAGCCATGCCTCCGCTTCGCGGCTACACCGTGGGCATGACCCGCCGCAGCCTCGCCTTCCCTCCGCGCGCCCGGAACACAGCTGCGGGCGGGCTGCCGAGCCAAGGAGGGGGAGGGGGAGGGGGCAGGAGGGGGGCTCGCGCAGCGGCGCCCCCTCGGCCCCCGGCTGCCGGTGCGCAGCCCAGGGACTGCGGGAACGCGGGCGGGCAGCCTAAAAAGTTCTCATCCGGAGAGGCTCCGGCAAGCCTCTGCGCATCCTGCGGAGCAGGTGCAGCCTCAGGCGGCGGCGAGCCAGACACGGCCGCCTCCCGCCCCCTCCCGGCTCGGCAGGAAGCTACTGCTCCGAACCGGCCGCGGCCGCACTCAGCCGGGCTTCGGGCGACGCTGCCCTCGGGCCGGAAACCAAACACCGAATGCCCTCGGCTGCGGCTGGGCTCCTGGGCTTTCTTTGTGTAGGGTGGCGACGGGACCCACTCGCTTGGCTTTCTTGGGAGGGGGCTGGGGGGGGACGGTGTCTATCAGGAGGAGCCGCTAGACGACAGGATGAACTGAAACACCCGCGATGCGGCCGGCCAGCGAAGGAAACCTCCAGATGCCAGGGCTGCCTGCCCTGCGTCCCGCCTGGGTCTCCCTTTCAGCCACTCTCCCCCTTCCGGTCTGCGAGAGAAGAAATGTTCTTCCTCTCTGGGTCGGGTCTTTTAAAAATCTCTGTCCTCTGGTCACCAGCAGGTCCTTTGCTCCTTCTGGCCAGCGCGCTGCGCTCAGAGGCGGGCTCCCAGTCGGCGCACGGTCTCGGCCGACCTTTCCCCGCGAGCTCCCGGGTCGTCTGCCTCTTGCTTCGCCATTCAGGCGGCCCCTCGGGCCGACGGTGCGGTCACCCGGACGGCGTTACCGGACGACCCTTGGCCGGGGGTTTGCGGCGACGGGGCGGCAGCTCGCGGGCGCGAGAGGCGGGCTGCGCCGAGGAGGGCGCACCCGGCAGGGCGCACCACGCGGGGCTCGCGGAGCTCGGCGCAGGGCGCCTTCAACACCATGGACAGGTCGCGCGATGGCTGCGCCCCGCCAGCCAAGCAGCCAGTCCCCGGGGCGTCATGCCGCCCTCCCCAGTGCCGTCTTCTTCCTGGAGTGTCCACCCGGCCACCTTCAGACCCGCCTCTCCCGCGGCGCCTCCGCCTCACTTCATCTGGCTCCCGGGTAGCCCCGGGAACGTGCTGCCCGGGAGCTGCTGGTACCCAGAAAAACAACTGCCCCGGCCCTTCAACACAATCCGCCCCCTTCTCCTTACACCTGAGCTCCGGCACTCTAGCACCCCGTCTGCGCTGCCCAACTGGGGTCAGCCGCTCTCAGATTGCAGCATTTTCTTCGCAGCCCACCCAGGAGGTGAGCTGCCGGCTCACTCGGCAGCGTGCAGAGAATCGCATCCCAGCCTCGGCGTTCCACGATCAGGCTCCCGGCGAGGTGGTCGCCGAGGTGAATGGGGCGAGGGTGGGGGAGGGAGGCTGGGTTGCTCAGCTTCCCCTCCCGGCCTCCTCCTCTAGCCGCGGCGGCTCCGGGGCCTTGCGGTCTCGGCCGGTGCCGGGGAGCGAGAGCCCAGGCTGCGCCCGGGAGGCTCGGGAAATCGCATCGCCCGGTTGCGGGCGCTGTAGGAAGCCGCTGCTGTGCTCGCTCGGGCGCCGGGCGCTGCAGCCTTGGCTAAAACCCACAGAAGAGAACACGGAGCGCGCAGCCAAAAGCTAGTGATGTCATCCGTGCAACGTGAGCCTCATCTCTTATTTTTCTAGCATTCTTAAAGATAAAGTGCACCATTTCCCAGGCAAAATGTCTAAGCCTTATTCTTTGACCAGGCAAGTCAATGGTGTCTAGAGAGGTTTGTGCCCAACCACATCCATATTTATGCACATATACATACATGTGGTATGTAGCATGTTTACACGCATTAGTATTAAATTAGGGATGTTGCCTCCATCTCCTGTTTATCTCTTTTCAGTAGTGGAAAATTCCCTTAAATCGAAGAAAAGACTGCTTATTGCGGAGTCGGCATTCAGAGGGGCTGAGGAAGTTCCCTGCATCCCCGGTTTCGGTCGCTGATGTCCTGGATTGTATGTGATCTTTGTTTTCCCCAGAAAGCCACAAGCGCTATCCTATTAGCTACAGGCGTTTCCACCCAGGGCTGAGCGCGTGTCCGCGGGGTTGTCACTGCCAGCCCCGGTCCATCCCCACGCCAACGCCAGACACCCCGACTCACACCCACCTCCACTTGCCTCCACTTCCCTCCTCAGAGGGAAAAGAAAAAAGAAAATTGACTGATCTTTTCCAGACAAGAGGAACAGAATTTTCATGGGGGGGGGGGTGCTTAATAGACATTTTGAAAACGCCCAGGGGCTCGCGCTTTGAGGAGGGGAAGTGGGGCTAAACGAAACCTCGGTGCGGGCTTTGTCCTTATCCGGGTGGGGGCTGGATGAGGGCTCTGAGAGGTGTCGCGGGTAGACCCCAGACCTTGAGCGAGTGGGCCCCGAGCGAGCCCAGCTTCATCCGCCCACACACACCGCCCGGCTCACGTGAGACGGCGCTGCAGGGCTGGGAGCCTCCCTCCCAGGTCGAAACCCTAGGTTCTTCACTCTAAGCCTCACCCCTCATTTTCACCCTCATTCCAAAGCCGAGGGCCTGCACTCCCGGGTAAAGAGCTGCCCTGGGGAGAAAGAGAGGGTCCGGTACCCTGCTTTGAACAACTGGGCCTGCGATCCAAAATGAGCGCACCTCCACCATATTCTTTTTGTCTTTTTTCCTCGTTCCTGCATTTTGAAAATCGCGAACGAGGCGTTTCAGTGCCATCTAGTGGGGGAGGGGCGTGCCTCGCTTTTCGTCCCTGATGCTGCAATGGGACTTGCTGAAGGGACAGCAGAGACCGAGTATGTCCGCTCGGTTCTTGGGTGCCCGGCTGGTCGCGGGCTGCAGGCATGCCCCCTCTGCCAGATCCCGGTCCTGGGAGCTAAGGCGGAGCTAAGCGACTTTGGCCACAATGTCTTCTCACTTTCTTTCTACACTCCTCTTACCCACTCTCCCTCCCTCAACCCTGAAAAAAACAGAAACAAGTGCAGACACTTCGTACACAGGCAGGCAATGTCTTCAATTTCTGGAGCTATTTTCTTCGGTAAAGCCCAGAGCACTTTTAGGTTAGCAGTATGCCTGCCTTTGACAATAGGAAGGAGGCGGAAAGGCGAAATGACATCTACAAGGTCACTCGGGAAGCTGGGGCACAGCCAGCAGTAGAGCCTCAGTCTCCTGGTACCCAACTCTCCTGCCCCTGAGAACCAGCTGAAAGAGGTGCCCCTGAGACCTCTGGAAGCCCAGGCAGCTGCTATTCGCAATAAATGTACTTTTTCATTTTGTCTGTATCCTTCCTCTCTCTGCCATTATTCCACTCCTTTCTTGCTCTTGCTTTTTAACTTTTTCTCCTGGCCTGTGCCTTAGGCCTGCTTCCGATGATGTGCTTTGCCCCTCCCTCATGGTCTTCCTGAGCAGTCCTGCGGGGGGAAGGGACCCAAATGCACAATGTCATCATCTTTTCTGAACATCATTAAAGTTGTATTTTGAAATGTTTGTCCTCCATCCCCAAAACCCTATGAAAGACACTGATAAGAGGCCTTCTTTAAAGTGCAATGTTCTTGGACGGCCCTAAACCGTTTGGAGATGATCCTGGTCTTTGGAGCTAAAAAGATGGTGGATTCTTCCTCTAGACTATATGACTACAGGATTTTCTTTTCTCAGTTGAGTGATCTACATTTCTTCCTTCTGTCTTCTTCCAATTCCTCATTAGTTACGGCTTCACAGTCTCTGTATTTCCAACCTAATCCTTCCCATTCGCACCTACACTGGCCTAGGATCACAGAAGCTCAAAATTGGAAGGAACTTTAGAGTTACCCACACAATAACGCATGAATCTCTTCAAGAACATTTCCCAAAAAAGTGACTGGCTTCTGCTAGCACACTTGCAGTGATGGAAAAATCACTCTCTTGGGGGACTTCCCTGGTGGTCCAGTGGTGAAGAATCCACCTTACAATGCAGGGCATGCGGGTTCGATGTCTGGTCAGGGAACTAAGATCCCACATGCCGTGGGGCAACTAAGCCCGCGCGCCACAACTACTGAGCTCGCGCACCTCAGCTAGAGAGCCTGCGTGCCGCAGACTACAGAGCCCACATGCCCTGGAGCCTATGTGCCACAACTAGAGAGAGAAAACCCGCACACCACAGCTAGAGAGAAGACTGCGTGCCGCAACGTAAGATCCCGCATGCCTCAAGGAAGATCCTGCGTGCCACAACTAAGACCTGACACTGCCAAAAATAAATAAATAATAAATAAATCTTTTAAAAAAGATTAAGAAAAATCACTGTCTTGGAAAGCACTACTGGATGGTGCACGTGGTTACACAGGTCTTCCTTATCCTAAGTCTTATCCTAGGTCCCTGGAATCCTACCCATTGGCCTTCAAGAAGCCCACAGATACCTGATCCCTCTTCCATATAATGGTCTTTCTCATATTTGACATCAGCCATCATGTTCTCTCTAAGCCTTCTTCCCTCCAAGCTAAACATGCTTTCTTCATTTCCTCCTTGTGCTTGCTCCTACTGGGTTTCTAATACCCCCTGATTGTTAGTGCTTCTTGCATCCAATAGTGCTCCTGGATCTAACAGTCATGGCATGACCCATGTAGAACTAATGATCCTCACCTCCTCTTCCAGGAGACTACAAGTCATCCCTTTGGAACGCTATCCTAGGATCTTGCCCCGAAATGACATTAAGATCATTGATTTGCAATTTGTGAAAGCTACAGTTTTGGAATTTGGAATTCTATTTGCACACACACACTTCTATTTTTAAGTTCACATTCTCCAGGCTTTCTCCAAGGTCAACATCAGAGGTTCAGAGATATCATTAAAAGTTCTTTCAGTTTCCTGGGGTACAGTTCACACAGAGCAGATAGATGCTCTCCTATAATTTTTTCACCCATTGTGAACTACCTTCAGTTATCATAGTTGTTCTACCCTACACCCTACCTTCAGTCTGAAAATCACTCTCCTTGACATTGTCAATTGGAAGCAAAATAAAGGGTGATGAGGTGTGCTTTCTCTTAGCCATCCATCAATATTACATCATTGCCCAGAGAAAAGGCCCTCTGTATATTCTTATTATTATTTTCCTAATTAACTTTGCACAACTTGGATATTATTTGAAACCCAAAAGTTATCTTCCACTTTTGCCCTCCTGACAAAGTCCCCCAAGTCTGTGACACGCTAGTACTTATGCTTGAATAGGTACACTTCCTTCCTTATGAAGACCTTCTTCCTAAATCTCTCCTCATCAGAGTCATATTGGTGTGCTTACCTACCTTCCTCCTTTTTTTCCTTATTAGGGTCATTATGGCAAAAGGCTATTTTCATCTCACCCCTGGGTTTCTAAGTCCTCTCCTTGCTTTTATTTTCTTCTTCCTCCACCACAGCATCATATTAATCTTCTTAAATTCTACAGTCCTTTACTCAAAATTCTGCAGTGATTTCATTTTGCCTGTACAGTAAAGTTCAAACTCCATACCCCACATAAAGCCCCACAAAGGCTTCAGCCAATTTTCTAAAGCTGACCATCACATTCCCTTAGACACACCCTCTGTTCTAACCAGGCAGCCCTCTAAACATATTTTGAAAAGCCCCACATTGGCATCATTCCTCTTGCCCATAAAATATTTAACTGCTCTGCTTTTTAAAGTTCTTACAATTACAGGTGCCTCATATCAATAGGTCAAATAAATATCATTTGATCATCTCACTAGAAGCTGAAAAGACAACCAATTAAACCCAACAAACATTCTTGATATTTAAAAGCTCTTCCTATACTAGGAATGGTTTAAAATGAATAAGATCATGTCCTGCATAAAGAAGTATTTCAAACTAGTAGGAATAAAACAAATAACACAACAGGAAACTGGGCAAAGATTATAAAAAGACAATTTACAGAAGAAGAAATTCAAATGGGAAATTAACATACGGGAAAAAACTCAATCTCACTAGTAATCAGGGAATACAATTTTTTTAAATACTGCTTTTTACCCAACAGATGGAAAAAAAATTACATGTCTGTTAATGTCAAGTGTTGGCCAGGGCATAAGGAAACGTGTTCCCATGCAAGGCTGATAGGAGAGTAAACTGACACTGCCACACTGGAGGACAATTTGGAGTAGCTGTTAAGATGAAAAATACAGGTTTGTTATGACCCAACGGATGTGCTTCTAGGTATTTAGCCTGCAGAGCACTTGTACAACAGGCAAAGAGTATATTCATTATACTACCTATATTAGTTTCCTAGCGTTTCTATGACAAAGTATCACTTTGTATCTTAAACTTAAACTATGTATCTTAAAACATCAGAAATGTATCATCACACAGTCCTAGAGGCTAGAAGTCCAAAATCAAGTTGTTAGCGGGACCATGCTCCCTCTGGAACCTGTAGGGGACAATCATTCCTGGCCTCTTCTAACCTCCAGTGTCTGCTGGCAATTCTTGACATTTCCCAGTTTATAGATGCTTCACTCCAGTCTTTGCTTGTGTCAGCACATGAACATCTTCTCTCACATCATCCTTTCCTCTGTCTCCAAATTTCTCTTTTCTTATAAGGACACTAGTCTCATTGGATTAAGAGCCTAGCCTACTCCAGCATAACCTCATCTTAACTAACTACATCTACAATGACACTATTTCTAAATACGACCATATTTTGAGGGCATGAGGATAAGGACTTCAACATACCTTTTGGGGGGGGACACTATTTAACCCATGACTTTACCTTTCATGTAAAAAAGAAAGGGACATAAGAAAATATTCATGTGTCTGCTTATTTGTGCAAAATTAAAGGATGATGGAAGAACCAAGAAGCCAAGCAGGCAACAGGAAGTTGATAACAAAAAGCCACTACCACCCCTCAGCTGAAGGCAGGCTCACCCCTAACAAAGAGCTCAGGGCAAGCATACAAATGGAGGCTCACATACCATATGTCTAAATGTTTAAAAGGCAGAAGTCAAATGAAAAACTGTTAACTAAAAATTTTCTATCGTTCTACCTGACAAATACCTTTATGATGACAGAAATTTCAAATATGTGTAAAGTTATGGTTTTTGTATGAAAAAAAGTTGGCAAAATATCAAAGACAACCAAATTAATTATTATTGCTCGTGCATTGATGGGCCAACAACATGAAGGTGAGTAAAATAAAGACTTCATAATTAACTTGTAATATATGTGTATCATAAGATTTAATCTTCTTGACTTTTATTTCAGAAAAATCATTCTATTGTTACAACCAGGATTTTCACATAATATTATATTCCATTGATGATAATGCCAAATGTTTTTGACAACTGTTTTTGATTCACTGTAGTTTCTAGATAGCTTTTTTTTAAATTAATTTCAATTTGGAGAAACTTTACTGAGGCAGTAACACTTCTATTGGAAGTGTCAATAAAATTCTTAAAGCAATACTTACAGCTGGAATTTTACATGTTACATTCAAGCACTGTAACAATCACATATGACAAATTATTGTTAATGCAAAAAATACTATATTACTTTCACCATATAAATCATTATCACATACAGCATGATTTTTACTATCTCTTAAAGTAACATCTATATCCACACAATATTTATTAAGTTCTTCTTTCAAATATTTAAATGTCAGAATGAAGAAAACCAAAAATCACAGCACATTGCTTAATTTATTCAAATCTCTCTACAAGACCATAACTTGATCAATAATCGTTGGAAAATAGTTACTACAGACATTACTTTGGGATTAATTGTATGTGAATCTTCTTTAAAGTCATAAAAACATTTGCATTTCCTTGTTCTAATTTCCTTATATTTTATTGGAATATCACTTTTGGTCCTACATAGTTCATTTCTATCTAGAAAACCATTTTCTTTACAATTTTAAAATATTTTTAATCCCTTTAAGTGAGAAATTGCCAAATTTAGATATGCTTTTTTATATTAAAAATAGCAAGCAACAGTTCGTATCAAAAAATTTTGGATAGCTCAAATCCAAAGTTAATTTCATTTTCCACCAAAGACCACATTTTTCTCTGTATTTAAAGATCTTCTATTGTTTCATTTAGCTATCCTAGTATATCTTATATCCTTTCTCAATTAAATTTAATGGCTTTAACAACATTTAATTGACATTTCCATTATGTGTCTTAAGTGGCTATAAAGTCAAATTTAAATGTATTTCATCTATGGATAGATTCAAGACATATCATAAATAATCTTTGAGTTTCCCCAAAGAACTTCATGACTATTGGCTCAGTTGAGGCCACATCGCTAGAAACAAATTCAAACTATGTTCCACACAAGTTATAAAGAATATTTCTGGATTGGGGGCCAAAATTCAGATTAGGTCTAGAGAAATACACTTGTAGTTTAAGAGCAATATGAATTGCAAGAGCATAATATTGTAAAAAGTTCCTCAGTTACTGTGTGCTACTGTTCAAAATACCACGCTAATTCATGTGTAACTCCAGAGCCAAGAATTGGAACACAAAGGGAAGCAAGAAAATGGATGCTCATCACTCCTGGGAAATGATGCTTCCTTATTCAAAACTCTACTGTGGGCCTGCTATCTGGGAGGAAGGCTTTGACAAGTTAATCATTTCATCTTTTCTTTTATCAAAGTGCCTCCACCCTCAGATCCTCTCAGCACTCCAAAGCAGTATCTATCACCAACATCGGCAGCAACTCAACCCGCACAACTTAAAGGCATTCAGATGCAGTTGTCTTTTGTTTTGAGGACACAGGGCAAGAGGTATAGAAAAGCATCTCCTTGGGGCCTGTTCTGCGTAAACCAGAAGAACAGATGTTTTGGGTTGCAAGCCGTGCTATGCCAGTACTGATGCCGGATCCCAAGACATAAAGGCAACCATGAGGTCTTCAACAGTTATTTTGTGTGTGTTTGTGATATGTGGGCCCTCTAAAACAAGGGGTCTAGGGCAAGGGTGCTCTTGCTGGGGACTGAGGGCAGCCTAGCTGGAGGAACAAAAAGAGGTCCTGAGCCCAGAAACCAGATTCACCCAACATATGCAGGAACCATGGAAACACTTGTCTGGCCAGAGCTGGAACCATGAATTGAGGCAGCTGTGGCTGGAGTTGTTACCTGCGGCCGAGAATAGGGGAGAGATACTCTGGATGCTCCCTTTCTTTTGTTCGTTAATCTCTTCCCAGGACCTCCCATTGGCTGAACCCAGATGGACACCAGCTGACATGGGAGCCTCAGGATATGTAGCCTACAAATGTCAGCCCCCTGCAGTAGAACTGAGCAAGGAAAATCAAGGAACAAATCTGAGGGCAAACAGGCCAGGATGGACTGGCCCAGAGGGGATATTTCCATAAAATCAGGACCAAGACAAGTATGCTCTCTATACCACCACTATTTAATAATGGGGTGGGGTGGGGTGGGGGGGTTGGTAATGAAAACTCAAAAGAAAAAAACCAAACAACTATTAACACCAATCAGAGAGTTCAATAAGATGGCCTGATATGAGAAACATACACAGGAATCAATACATTCTAATATAATAGCAACTAATTGTTAGAACAACTACTGGAAAAGTATCCTATGCACAGTAACAACAACACACAAACAAACAAAGAACACCCTATAATATACTTAAGTGTAACAGTTACAAAGAAAGTGAAGGCTTTATATGAAGAAAACCACAAAATTTTATCGATAGACATAAATGACCTGAAAAGATGTAGAAACCTACCATGTTCCTGAATGAAACAACTCAATACTGTTAAAATGCCAATGCTTTACAAAATCATTCATATATTTACCACAGTTCCAATCAAAATTTCAATAGGTTTTATTGAAACCTAGGTATTTATTGGAAAATAATTCTAAAGTGCATTTGTAAAAATCTACTAGTGAGAATAGCTAAGATATTTTTCTGTGATCATTTCTCTCTCATAAGTAAGTATGTATGCGTTATTTATTTATTTATTTTTGGCTGCACTGGATGTTCGTTGCTGCACGTGGGCTTTCTCTAGTTGCGGCGAGCGGGGTTGGGGGGGCTATTCTTCATTGCGGTGCGCGGGCTTCTCATTGCGGTGGCTTCTCTTGTTGCGGAGCACAGGCTCTAGGAGCGTGGGCTCAGTAGTTGTGGCTTGCGGGCTCTAGAGTGCAGGCTCAGTAGTTGTGGCGCACGGGCTTAGTTGCTCTGCGGCACGTGGCATCTTCCCAGACCAGGGCTCGAACCCGTGTCCCCTGCATTGGCAGGCAGATTCTTAACCACTGCGCCACCAGGGAAGTCCATCTCATAAGTACTTTTAAAAGCCACAATATTTTAAACTGTGTGATATCTGCTTCTCAGACTCTGTAATTCTTCCCCAGGAGCCCCAGGATTTTTTTTATAAATAAAAAGAATAAGAAACCTGATCTAATCATTCACCAAAAATCATGGCACACGTGATTTGTATGAATTTAGACCTCTTGGGGACAACAATTCCACAGGATCTGGAAATGTGATGAGTAGACACACTTCTCCCAGGCAGGCTTTGACCAGTACAGGTGCACTGCAATGCAACCTGGCCAATGCAATACCCTGAGGTTTTCCAGGCATCGACCTCCTGGACTGAGGAGTCATGACAGCATCCTGTTCTACTTCCTGACCTAACATCTCATGAGTCCAGATCCTGTGAGTCCTTGACCACCTGCTATTTCATCTGCTATGGACTGAATGTTTGTATCCTCAGAAAACTCATATGTTGAAGTCCTGACCCCCAGTGTGATAGTATTTGGAGATAAGGCCTTGGGAGGTCATAAGGTTGTGGCCCCCATGATGGGATCACACACCAAATAGCTTGCTTCCTCTCTCTCTCTGCTATGTGAGGAGACAGAGAGAAGGCAGCCAACTGCAAGCCAGGAAGAGAGCCCTCACCTGAATGCAACCATGCTGGCACTCTGATGTTAGACATCCAGCCTCCAGAATGGTGAGAAAAATTAAATTTCTGTTGTTTAGCCTTCCAGTTGGATGGTATTTTGTTTTGGCAGCCCAAACAGACTAAGACACCATAGTCCGCATAGCAACTCAAAGGGACACAGTTTGAACTGTAATGCAGAGAGTCTTCATCACATCAGGCCTGATCAAGTAAAGTGATCCACATGTTGCAGGACAGAGTATTAGCAGTTCTGGGGTAAGATACACCCCAATTTCCCTTATGAGATATTGCTATTTCCTGGGATTTTCTGTACATTACCAGCAGTTACAGTTAATTCTCTCTCTCTCTCTCCTCTTTTCTTTCTTCTCTCTTCTCACCTTGATAGCTGTGGTTGCTGACCTCATTCATTTGTTCTACACTTGCCATGTGAAAACACAAGTGGTTCTTAAAGAAACATCGATGAAAAACAATGAAAGATCCCTGACCTCATAGAGCGTATATTCTAGTTGTGGGAGGCGAGTAATAACAAACTAGTAAATAAACAAATCATCTAGTATTTTAGAAGATGATAAATGTTTTAGAAAAAAATAAAGCAGGGTATAAGACTGTTATAGACTGTTTGTGTACACCAAAAATTCGTTATGTTGAAACCCTAACCCTCAATGTGACTGTATTTAGAGATAGGTTCTTTCGGAAGTAACTAGGTTTAAATAAGGCCATAAGAATGCGGCCCTAATCCAAAAGGACTGGAAAAAAAGGAAGCCCTCTCTCTCACTCTCTCTCTCTCCCTTTTGAGGACATTTGAGGACATAGAGAGAAGACAGCCATTTACAAGCCAGGAAGAGAGCCCTCACCAGGAACCTGAGTGACCAGCACTTTGATCTGAGGCTTCCTGGACTCCAGAACCGTGAGAAAATAAATATCTGTTGTTTAAGCCACGCAGTCCGTAGTACATTGTTCTGGCAACCTGAGAAGACTAATAGAATGAGAAATCACCTCATAAAAGAGAGGAATTTGTATAATCTTTGGAGGGTGCCAGAGAATTTCAGTGGCTGAAGACATTATTTACCTACCTCTCTCATACACATGAACACACGCTGGCTCACACAGCACAGCCAGGCCTTAACCAGCCAACCCCAGACTCCAGCTTGGCAGTGGGGGCCTGTCTTACCAAGGAGAACCTGGGGGATAGGAATCTCCATTCCTCCACCACTTCCTGCAGATGCTGGCCTTGCTAGCAAGCACTCCCTTTGGGAAAAGGAATCACTCTTCAACTAAGGCCTGTGCAAGACTTGAAGGTACTGCCCAGGCTATTGCATTACAGGGTGCTCACATGGCTACAGCCTGTAATAGGCGACACAGACACAGAAACCACTCCTTCATAACATAAGCAAGCTAACATAACAAAAGCGAGCCGCCTTTGTCAAGTTTACCATTTCATATGTGCCAAGCAGCTAAGCCCACTGGGAAGAACCCCCTCCTAGAAGGTAATAAAAAGCATCCTGCCAGAGACCATCCTCCACCCAAAGCTTCTTTGGTCATTTAGCCCCACTGCAGTTGATCTCAGTGGTACCCCATGGACGGCAAACCAGAGCTTCACGAACAGCCAGAGGACCTTGGAAATATAAAGTGCTCACAAAGAATCTATATTAAGGGTATAACTGGATAAGTACTCAAAAATGAAAGTTCAAATATTTACACTGAAGTATTATTTCTAATAGGATTCACAAATGTCCAGCAATAGGGGTAGATGAGTAAATCATAATACAGTCCGTCAATAAAATGATAAGCAGCCATCAAAAATAATGTTTCGAAGGAGTATTTTTTTTTTACATCTTTATTGGAGTATAATTGCTTTACAAAGTTGTGTTAGTTTCTGCTGTATAACAAAGTGAATCAGTTATACATATACATATATCCCCATATCCCCTCCCTCTTGTGCCTCCCTCCCATCCTCCCTATCCCACCCCTCTAGGTGGTCACAAAGCACCGAGCTGATCTCCCTGTGCGATACAGCTGCTTCCCACTAGCTATCTATTTTACACTTGGTAGTGTATATATGTCAATGCTACTCTCTCACTTCATACCAGCTTACTCTTCCCCCTCCCCATTTCCTCAACTCCATTCTCTAAGTCTGTGTCTTTATTCCTGTCCTGCCCCTAGGTTCATTAGAACCATTTTTTTTTTTTAGATTCCATATATATGTGTTAGCATACAGTATTTGTTTTTCTCTTTATGACCTACTTCACTCTGTATGACAGACTCTAGGTCCATCCACCTCACTACAAATAACTCAGTTTCATTTCTTTTTATGGCTGAGTAATATTCCATTGTATATATGTACCACATCTTCTTTATCCATTCGTCTGTCCATGGATACTTAGGTTGCTTCCATGTCCTGGCTATTGTAAATAGTGCTGCAATGAACATTGTGGTACATGACTCTTTTTGAATTATGGTTTTCTCAGGGTATATGTCCAGTAGTAGGATTGCTGGGTCATATGGTAGTTCTAATTTAGTTTTTTAAGGAACCTCCATAGTGTTCTCCTGGAGGAGTATTTTTAAATGTAGAAAAACACTCCAGAGATACTGGTAAGTGCAAAGAGTAGGATATAAAACCATGGATTTTCCAAATTTCATAAAGAAAAATAAATGACAAGGACATACACCAAAATGTTAGGATTATTTCTGGATTATTTTCTCTTTAAAGGTTTTTGTATTTTCTAGGTTTTGTATAATGAGCATGTATTACTTAATTGCCTAAAACAGCCATATTAAGACAATAAAGGTACTCAAATTCAAACTTTTATATGCATGATTAATTGCCCATGCAGATAGGCTTCCCCAGGTTCCAAAATGAACAAATTCATTCAAAAGTACAAAATCAATCAAAGAGTCACTGACATCCAAAATTAAAAGTATTCTCCTTAGAGACAATTCTGCTTCTAAGTGGTTTGAACTGTATCTTTTCACCTTACTCTCTTTGAAAGTGAAGATTCTTTTCAGGAAAAAATTACGAGTCGTGGCTTTTCCAGGGTTCTCTGTTCATTGCAAGCCAAAAGCCAACTCCTCCCTCAACTGGATCCTATGTATCAGTCTGACAAGCACATGCCATAGAGAAGCACAGGTATGGTACAGGACTTGAAATGGTTTTGCCAAGGTTAGAAGGCAGGTTACTGAGTGACCTGATGGGAGTGGCGCTCTAACTCAAGCCAAGTGAGAGCGCCCAGAACTAGAATCACAGGAACACAATCAACGAGCAAGTTGTTGGGACCCAAAACATCCAGTAAATGAGGGAGGACAAACAGCCAGAGAGGAAGCAGGAACTGTGCTCCAAAAGCAAGATTCTAGACCTGGACAAGGATAGTCCTGCAAGGAAAACCAGAACCTCTGCAATTAACTCAGATAACTGGAAGGGAGGGCAGGTCAGAAGGACAGTTATGAGCATCCAGCCCCCCATTTGTTGGCTGCCTAATTTGTGCCAAGCATTGAACAGAGGACTTTTCATTTAATCATCAAAATTCTATAAACCTGTATTATGTGCTTTTATCAGATGAAGGGAGCCACTCAGAGAGTAACTTGCCCAAGTTCATCCAGCTGATAAATAATGGATGTTAATAACTAATCCACGTCCATTTTCAAATAACACTATACCACTTCATGGGTAATCCAGGTACTTTACAACGGGGTATTTCCAATCCCTCATAACGTCACTGTCATTCATGTCACTATGCATAAGCTACAATCACCAAATACCTTGTTTCTATTATTATTTTGAGCAAACTATTATGTTAGATCAATTAAGAATGAGAAAAATAAAAGATTTATATTACCTTTATTTATTCCTTCTCTAATGCTCTTCCCTTCTTTATGAGGCCTGAGTTTCTGACCTGTATCATTTTTCTTTCTGTCTAAGAACTTCTTTGGCTGGGGAAGGGGGGCGGGTTGCAGAGGGAGGGTTCCTGAAGAACTTCTTTTAAGAAGAAGGTGGGTCTACTGGCAACACATTCTCAACTACCGCTAACCAACCAATCACTAACTGGGCAAATTATTTAACTTGTCTCATTCCGCGGCTTCTACAAATATGAAATTATCATCAAGCATTTTTCCTGTTTTGAATTTACAGAATTCTAAGCACAATTTTATACATTAAGTCAAATAGCTTACTCACTAGGGTAAATATTAATGGGAAACATAGAAAAGGCTTCGTTTAAAGTGAAAAATCTTTTTTATACAAATAATCACTCCTTCAAATAGTCATTTCATAAATATTGCTTCTCAAATACCAGCTTCTCTTAAAGTGAAACTCATTTAAATGACTCTGCTTTTCCTGTATCAGTAAGTACAGAAAATCTACAATGTAAAGGTCAGTAAACTGTGGACTTTAGAGAAAGGTTTAAAAAAAATTTTTTTTAGCTAAAAAAAGGAGGTGGTACATTTCTAATATTTTCATTTTGCTTTAGTGGCTAGCAAATATATTTGGACCCAGAATTTACTCTGGAGCATGGATGTTGGATATGAAGGCTTTTAAAGGAAAAGTCGAACTTGATGAAATGGAAGGGAAAGGAAAACATTGCAGTAGGACAAATTAACACAGTGAGGCAATATAGTTAATCTTTGACATTGCGGATTTAGCATTCGAGGTTTAGTCTCCTCTTTAATGATCCTAAAGTCTGCATCCTGTAGTAATAGATAATTTTGCTAAAACGTTAATTTTCAGAATCCTATGCCCCAAGCAGCTGGTGCATGATCCCAGCACCCAAATTCCACTGCAGCCTCTTCAGTCCTTGACTTGTCATTATGGACGTGTGCACTCCCATATGTGCATTTAGGAAGGAATTATATGCTACAATGGTAATTAATAATTAGGGATCCATGAAGGTCTCTAGGAGATCTCAAAAAACATGAAGCTTTACTCTATTTTTTAAAAGAAAAAGAAATAGATAATAGACAGATAGATTTTTTAAGATAAATTTTTTAAAACAGTGGTACAAGCTACCATGAATAATACAAAGCTCCATAGTCTGTTTTTGCAATGTCAGGTAAGACTTCCTGTTGCAAGTGACAGAAACTCAACTCAAACTGGCATCAGCAAAGGGTTTTGGTTGGTTATTGAAAAGTCTCAGGATGATTTTCAGGCATGATTTTCATTGAGCCTGGAGCCCAAATGATGTTATCAGGGTGACAGAGTTTCCTTCCCTCTTGGCTCTGATCTCACTGTTGGCTTCACTCTCATTCTCCACTCGGCAGCTCTCTGGGCTCCCATCCTCCCTGGCGTATTCTAGCAGAGAAGACAGTGCCTTTTTCTAATACCTCCCCTATGAGTCCTGGATTCACAGTGATTGGATCAAGTTGGGTCACTGTCCACTCCTGATGAGTCAGACGTTGGTCATATGTTCCACGTCTGGGGCCAGAAAGGAGCCTCACCCAATCCAAAATCCACAGGGTTGAGTCACGGGGAAAGGTTCACCAGAGGAAATTCAGGATGTCCTGACCCAGAGGAAGAGCAAACCTGTGATGGGTGACCAAAACAGTCACTGTTGCCTATGGATGTTTAAGATAAAACTGAAGTAACCTGTGGCTGCTATGGTGAGAGTTGGATCCTAAACAACTGTAGTTTCACTATCAGACTCTCCTGTTTGGAAAGCAAGGGAAGGTCCAGGGCTCTGGCGAACACAAGTGTTCCAGGAACTGTGGCAAAATGTAGCTGCTCCATGGTTTCCCCAAGAAGATGTCCTAACACCCCTTTAGTATCTGTTGCCTCTCTGTGTTCAGAAATTTAACTATTAATGTAATTGTCAGAGAAATCCTGCTGATGGTCAAGCATTCTGTGTGTATTGGCGACCATGTTTTTTCACTAAGCCAGCCTTCAGTGAAGTCAACCCTTGAACAATACAAGCTGTTCATACATACACGGATTCTTTTCAGTAAATGAGTACTACAGGACCACACAATACAAGGTTAGTTGAATCTGAGAATAGGGAACTGGGGATTTGGAGGGCTGACCGTAAAGTTATGCATGGATTTTCCACTGTGAGGAGGGTCACACCCCTAACCTCTGCATTGTTCAAGGGTCAACTGTACTTCCAAATTTATTTGTTAATGTGTTTATTTTTGTATTACTAGCAAGACCCAGGAGTGCCTACATTTATTACACGTTCATTTTTGTATAAAAGCAACTTGGGATAAAGAGTCAAATAAATTTTAGGGGGGAGAACTTATTTTATGTTATTAGAATTTTTGGACTAGCATTAGGCTATGCAGAAAACTGACACTATGTCTTAAACTCCCCAGCCTCAACCAGGAGAAAGTCCACTTGTATCTCAAAAGGATGAGTGACTCAGAGTGTGAAGAACCACTGGCTTAAGCCCATGACCTGCAGAGCACCATTCTGCCCGTCTCACTGGGAAGGTGATTGGGCATGAGAGTGACATGCAAGGGCTGTGGAGACCAATTCAGAGTTAACCCAGCTCCACTCTGTGACCTTAGGCAAGTTATGTAGTCTCTCTGTGCCTCATTTCTCTCATCTGTAACATAAGGATAAAATAGCTCCTGCCTCAAAGGATTGTGGTAAGAATTAAAGGAGATAATTCATGTTGAGTATTTAAATCAGTAACCAATGTGTAGTAAGTATTAAATAATTATTAATATTATAACTGTATATATTGGTTTTCATGTTTCTCTTCTCTGAGTTTAAAAACTCTATTTGTAACAATATAACTTATCCACAGTTCATCCAACCTCAATGTCAATCACCCACCATATGTATTTACATAATGAGAACTTAGGCACATGGAATTTGGGATTAAAAATTTAAAAATAAAAAATATTTTATTTAATATACATATATATAGCACTGACTGTGTATTGAGGTTGTTATTAAATACTTCACTATATCAAACCATTTAATCCTCATAATAATTTTATGAGGTAGGTTCTACTATTATCCTAACTTTATAGATGAGGGAACTGAGGCACAGAGAAGTTAAGTAACTTGCCTAAGGCCACACAGCTAGTAAACTTTAGATTTAGGATTTGAACCCTGACAGTCTGATTTCAGAGTCCAGGTCCTTAACCACTTTACCATTTACTTTTCATCTTTGCTATTCAGTTGACAGAGAAGGAAGTGTTGAAAGAGAGAAAAATAATTATCAACTTCTCACATTTATTAAGCACCTACTGTGCTGGAGCTTTCACACCTACTTATTTCAATACTTTAATCACCATTAGTACTTTTAAGAATAACCATAAAAAGATTTTTATTGAGTGCTTAAATACCAGAATTTATTTCATTTAATCCTCTAACAGTCCTATGAAATAGATGTTATTATTATTGCCATTTTACAGATGAAGAAAGTAAAGGTATAAAAGGTTAAGTAACTTGCCCAAAGTCATGTGGGTAATAAGTAGTAAAACTGGGCTTCAAACCTAGGTTGTCTGGCTCTAAAACTCTTGTGCTTAACCACAACACAAATACTCTCCTATCTCCTTAACCGTGTGGGGTAGGTACTACGATACTATCATTATTAATAAGTCACACGAATACTTATTCAAAATCCACTCAGAGGATACTGACCACTGGCACTATTATCTATCACTCTGAAGATGGGAAAATGAAGCCACAGAGACTAAATAGATATGAGGCTGCCACAGTGAAGCGTCAGTCTAGTCACTGGGAAAGCTAACTGCAGGCAAATCTATGAAGCAAATGAGTATTTCCTTTCGGGTTTCTAAACTCTCTTTCAAACTCTTTTCTCTCTAGTAACTCTGATTCCCCATGGTGCTATTGGAAAATAATATATTCTCTCCAAATTATTATGACTCAGTTAAGAACTCAAAATGGGTTAGAGAGGATATGATGAAATATAAATATGGAGTTCTAAGAATGCTAATGCTGTCAAGTAGACAGTTCAAAGGCAAGATGTTTCAGTTAAATAAGAATTTCTAACATTCTGATGTGTAGCTGAGGACAAAAACTCCTGCCACCCAGGGCAGAATAGTGGAGAAAACTAGAAACTTTGAGAGAACTTTTGGATTCAGAAATTAAGAAATATGGAAAACATTCTAAGAGCAGACAACTCAGAGATTCTGATATAATGATAACAAATGTCCAAGTAGAGTTTAATTTCTGTTGACCAAGTCCAGAGATACGTACCAAGGTTTAGGTGACTCCTAGGAAGGCAGGTTCAACCTTAAACTGAGAGGAATGAGTAATGGCAAACACCATGTGGTTCACACATTATATTTATTAATTCTCACGATGGCCTTGCTAAATAGCCATTACCAACTTGTTTTATTGATGAGGAAAATAGCTAAAAGAGTATCTAGATCTCTTAAGTAGGGGACATAGAATTCAGACCTAGTTCTATCTGATTCTGAAACTTTTTTTTTTTAACCATGCTGCCCTCTGGAGCAGAGAAAAAGCATGCCTCTTCGAGGATCGCAAAATCCACCCCAATGGTGGGATACAAAGGGGAACTACCAAAAGCTAGAGTGAGAAGGAGTGGGTCAATGCAGCAGACAATGAGCCAAGCTAACATAAGAGTGTGTGCCTAGGGCTTCCCTGGTGGCACAGTGGTTAAGAATCTGCCAGCTAGTGCAGGGGACATGGGTTCAAGCCCTGGGCCGAGAAGATCCCACATGTCGTTGAGCAACTAAGCCTGTGTGCCACCACTACTGAGCCTGCACTCTAGAGCCCGTGCTCTAGAGCCCGCGAGCCACAACTACTGAAGCCCACATGCCACAACTACTGAAGCCCGCACATCTAGAGCCCGTGCTCCACAACCAGAGAAGCTGCTGCAATGAGAAACCTGCGCACCACAACGAAGAGTAGCCCTCGCTCGCCGCAACTAGAGAAAGCCTGCTCACAACAACAAAGACCCAATGCAGCCAAATAAATAAATAAATAAATAAATTTATTTATTTAAAAAAATACATTAACCCATTAAGAAAAAAATAAAGTGTGCCTGTAATTTACACAAGGCATCATGCCCCTTAAACAAGAGCCCTTCTAAATGGCCTGTGGGCTGTGCTAGGCTGTGTTGATTTCCTGTGCAAGTGATCTAAATGATAAGATTCCTGGTCACTAATGGAAAAATGTTTTTCAATAACCTCTGTGATGACAACATCTTTGGATCCTTTTTCTCGGGTATTGACAGGTGTGACTTCTTGCTCTCTCAGAGTTATAACAGTTCCAGGATTTGAGTTTGGGTTTAAGAGTCAGAAGGCCATATTGCCCCAGATTTGGATATTCATGAGTCCTCAGGCCAAATTACCATGATAATGTTACTGCTTATTAGCACCTCACTACAAGGTCCTGAAAAGGCTGATTTTATTTTAAATAAACAAAAGAAAGTCCCAATCTTTTAGACATGTATGCTGAAATATATGCATATGAAATCATATGCCATCTATGATTTGCTTCAAAATAATATTAAAGGAGGGGAAGATGGGCCATGAAATTGGGTGATGGGTACATAGGGGTTCATTCTATCACTCTCTCTGCTTGTGTATATGTTTGAAATTTTCTATTAAAAAAACTTTTAATACATTCTTGTCACTAAGTTTTTGTTTACAATATTCCATCAGCCTGCTATGCACTTCTCTTCCTCTTTCTGAAATGCAGGTCCCATCTTCTCTGTGATTCTTTCTCTAACTACGCTAGCTCACAGGGTTCTCACCCTCCTCAGAAGTCATCATTTCTTTAAATGCATAGTAGGAAAGAAGACAGGTTTAAAATCAATATGCTAAGGGGCTTCCCTGGTGGAGCAGTGGTTAAGAATCCACCTGCCAATGCAGGGGACACAGGTTCAAGTCCTGGACCGAGAAGATCCCACGTGCCATGGAGCAACTAAGCCCGTGCACCACAACTACTGACCTGCATTCTAGAGCCTGCAAGCCACCACTACTGAGCCCATGTGCCACAACTAATGAAGCCCGTGTACCTAGACCCCGTGCTCTACAACAAGAGAAGCCACCACAATGAGAAGCCCACACACCGCAACGAAGAGTAGCTCCTGCTCGCCGCGACTAGAGAAAGCCCACGTGCAGCAACAAGGACCCAACATAGCCAAAAATAAAATAAATTTATTAAAAAAATAATGAAGTAGATTAAAATCAATATGCTAGGCATCCACATTTATAAGTAGTAAAAACAAAAAAAAGGCAACAAATTCAACCCAAACAGAAAAGAAAGAAGATAATAAACATAGATGAAAACAATAAAATAGAAAACAAACATACAGTAGACAAGATTATCTAAGCCAAAGGTTGGTTCTCTGAAAATGGGTAACCCAGGGCTTACTGTGACAATAAAAAGTTAGGCTACATGGAACACTAATGATGAAAAATCTGGAAGAGAAATTAAGGAAATACTCCCATTTACCACTGCAACAAAAAGAATAAAATACCTAGGAATAAACCAACCTAAGGAGACAAAAGACCTGTATGCAGAAAACTATAAGACACTGATGAAAGAAATTAAAGATGATACAAACAGATGGAGAGATATACTATGTTCTTGGATTGGAAGAATCAACATTGTGAAAATGACTCTACTACCCAAAGCAATCTACAGATTCAATACAATCCCTATCAAACTACCACAGGCATTTTTCATAGAACTAGAACAAAAAAATCCACACTTTGTATGGAAACACAAAAGACCCTGAATAGCCAAGACAATCTTGAGAAAGAAAAACGGAGCAGGAGGAATCAGGCTCCCAGACTTCAGACTATACTACAAAGCTACAATAATCAAAACAGTATGGTACTGGCACAAAAACAGAAATACAGATCAATGGAACAGGATAGAAAGCCCAGAGATAAACCCACGCACATATGGTCACCTTATCTTTGATAAAGGAGGCAAGAATATACAATGGAGAAAAGACAGCCTCTTCAATAAGTGGTGCTGGGGAAACTGGACAGCTACATGTAAAAGAATGAAATTAGAACACTTCCTAACACCATACACAAAAATAAACTCAAAATGGATTAAAGACCTAAATGTAAGGCCAGACAGTATAAAACTCTTAGAGGAAAACATAGGCAGAACACTCCATGACATAAATCACAGCAAGACCCTTTTTGACCCACCTCCTAGAGAAATGGAAATAAAAACAAAAATAAACAAATGGGACCTAATGAAACTTCAAAGTTTTTTCACAGCAAAGGAAACCATAAACAAGACGAAAAGACAGCCCTCAGAATGGGAGAAAATATTTGCAAACGTAGAAACTGACAAAGGATTAATCTCCAAAATATACAAGCAGCTCATGCAGCTCAATATCAAAAACACAAACAACCCAGTCTAAAAATGGGCAGAAGACCTAAACAGACATTTCTCCAAAGAAGATATACAGATTGCCAACAAACACATGAAAAGATGCTCAACATCATTAATCATTAGAGAAATGCAAATCATAACTACAATGAGGTACCACCTCACACCGGTCAGAATGGCCATCATCAAAAAATCTACAAACAATAAATGCTGGAGAGGGTGTGGAGAAAAGGGAACCCTCTTGCACTGTTGGTGGGAATGTTAAGTTGATACTGCCACTATGGAGAACAGTATGGAGGTTCCTTAAAAAACTAAAAACAGAACTACCATATGACCCAGCAATCCCACTACTGGGCATATACCCTGAGAAAACCATAATTCAGAAAGAGTCATGTACCACAATGTTCATTGCAGCACTATTTACAATAGCCAGGACATGGAAGCAACCTAAGTATCCATCGACAGATGAATGGATAAAGAAGATGTGGCACATATATACAATGGAATATTACTCAGCCATAAAATGAAACGAAATTGAGTTATTTGTAGTGAGGTGGATGGACCTAGAGTCTGTCATACAGAGTGAAGTAAGTCAGAAAGAGAAAAACAAATACAGTATGCTAACACATATATATGGAATCTAAAAAAAAAATGGTTCTGAAGAACCTAGGGGCAGGACAGGAATAAAGACACAGATGTAGAGAATGGACTTGAGGACACGGGGAGAGGGAAGGGGAAGCTGGGACGAAGTGAGAGAGTGGCACTGACATATATACACTACCAAATGTAAAATAGATAGCTACTGGGAAGCAGCTGCATGGCACAGGGAGATCAGTTTGGTGCTTTGCAACCACCTAGAGGGGTCGGATAAGGAGAGTAGGAGGAAGACGCAAGAGGGAGGGGATATGGGGATATATGTATACATATAGCTGATTCACTTTGTTATACAGCAGAAACTAACACAACACTGTAAAGCAATTTTACTCCAATAAAGATGTCAAAAAAAAAAAAGAGGAAAAAAAAAAGCAAAAAGCCTTAATCTGATAAATAATGTCTACAGTAAACCTCAGCAAGCATTATATTTAATGGTAAAAAAATTGGAAGCTTCCTCTTTTTGAAATCAGGTGCAAAATAAGATTCCCATTATCATTTCTATTAAACATTTTATTGAAGTTCTTAAACTGTGAAGAAAGACCAGGAAAAAAATAATATAAGGATTAGAAAAGAAGAAATTAAAGATACGTGGGCTGTTAAGGAAACTAACAATGGATGGTGAAGCGTCCCAACTGCCAAAACAGAAGGCTATTACTGCCCATAGGCCTGAAGGGTCCAGAGCAGGAGAGCAGTTAGCAGAGCTCAGCAAGAGCTGTGGCTGTAGAGGAGGGCTGCCCAATGGCTTTGGGTAGAAGACGTAGCCACCCAGGCTGGAGAAACTCAAGAGAATAAATACCCCCCCCCTCCAATCTCTTGGTGGTGACTCCCAATGCCTGGGCCCAATGAAACGCAGTCCTAGGAGGTCAGCTCCTACAGCACAGGGCAGGGTGGAAAAGAATGGAGAGTACATATGGAGGTGCAAGTGGGAATACCCAGCACATGGTCTTTGAGGTAGTGGTGGGACACTCAGGTAAAAGTTCCCAGCCCATCCTTAAAGATGTGAGTCTGGAACTTGAAGAGAGCTCAAACAAGACACACTTCCTGCTCTCAGAGAAGCTAAACTGCAGCTAGAGAGGGGGAGGCCAAAAGACTTCAATACATAATTGGGTTAAATGACATGGGTCAGATTATAAGTACCATACAAATGTAGATGGGAGGGATATCAGTAAGAACCAAAAACAGTCAGGATGCATATACATGCTACTATATATAAAAGAGATAACTAATAAGGACCTATTATAGAGCACAGGGAACTCTTCTCAATATTCTTAATGACCTATATGGGAAAAGAATTTTTAAAAGAGTGGATACATGTATATGTATAATTGATTCACTTTGCTGTACAGCAGAATCTAACACAACATTTTAAATCAACTTTACTCCAATAAAAATTTTTAAAAAATAAAGGATGATTTCAAGTCAGACATGGAACTTAATCTGAGCCTTCAGGATAGATGGCTTGGTTAAATAGAAAGGAGGGGACAGGACATTCCAGGAAAGAGGAATAACAGTATAATTATAATAACAATCAGCATTTACTAAGAGCTAATTATTTATCAGGCACTGTTCTAAGTGCTTTACCTATAATACTACATTAAATACTCAGAATAAGGGGTGGGATAGGGAGAGGGGAGGGAGGGAGATGCAAGAGGAAAGAGATTTGGGGATATATGTATATGTATAGCTGATTCACTTTGTTATAAAGCAGAAACTAACACACCATTGTAAAGCAATTATACTCCAATAAAGATGTTAAAAAATATTTTTTAATTTAAAAATTAAAAAATTTAAAAAAAATACTCAGAACAATCCTACGAAACAGGTACTAGCATCAGTCTGATCTGACCGAGGAGGAAATTAAGGCATATAGAGGTTAAATAACTTGCCCAAGATTTAGGCACAGAAGGGTTAAATAACTTGCCTGAGGTTGCACAGCTAGTAAACGGCTGAGCCAAAATTTGAATCCAGGGAGTCTAGCTTCACAGACTATGCTCTTAACCACTCTGCTATACCACCTCACACCATGAGAACCACTGTAACAGGCTTGGGAGTGAGATTATTTTGGAACAGTAAAATAGGTCTGCTAAAGCTATGTGGCATCTGACCTGTTTTAGATGGGCAGTAAGTGGGACTGAAAAATCACTTAAGGATGATGATGATGGTGATGGTGGTGGTGGTGATGGTGATGGTGATGCTTATATGCTGCTGCTGCTGATATGATGACAATGATGATGATGATGATGATGGGCTTCTAGAATTCCTATGAGCAGATAGCAGACAAGATTCACTGTGAAGGGATGAGGTGATTTCCCCATTAGTAAAGTTTTAAGAAAAAGAAATAGGGAAAAGTACTGAACAAGCAAATAGTGGGAAGAATCCATGATGTGCTGATAATACAGTGTTTGATTAAGAGAAATTGGCTAAGGATCCAGAAAGAAAAGCAATTCAATTAATAAAATTAGAAATAGCTAGAGAAGAACACTTTTTCAGTCAGCCTGGCTTCAAGAATATCTTCTTCATTTACACACACATTCCTTCACATTTCTCAGTTTGGACTATTATAAATAAGGCTGCTATGAACATTTGAATACAAGTCTTTGTGTAAACATATTTTTTCATTTCTCTTGGGTGGAGTGGAATTTTGGGGAATTCTGGTAAGGATATACTTAACATTATAATAATCTGCCATATTGTGTTCCAAAGTGCCTGTACCATGTTCCAATTCCACTAGCTCCACATCCACACCAACACTTTTATTGTCTGTTTTTAATTTTAGCCATTCTAGTCAGTAAGTTGCCTTTAGTTCGCATTTCCCTGATGTTAAGCATCTTTTCACACGCTCATTTCCCATCCGTATATCTTCTTTGGTGAAGAGTCTGTTCACATCTTTTGCCCATTTTTAATTGTGTTGTCTTCTTATTTTTTAGTTGTAGGAGTTCTTTATATTTTCTGACTGGACATGAGTCCTTTATCAGGTATAATTTTTGCAAATATTTTCTCCCAGTTGTGGCTTATCTCTTCATACTCTTTTTTTGTTTGTTTATAAATTTATTTATTTTATTTATTTATTTTTCGCTGTGTTGGGTCTTCGTCGCTGCGCACGGGCTTTCTCTAGTTGCAGCGAACGGGAGCTACTCTTTGTTGCGGTACGCGGTCTTCTCATTGCAGTGGCTTCTCTTGCTGCGGAGCACGGGCTCTAGGCATGCAGGCTTCAGTAGTTACAGCACGCTGGCTCAGTAGTTGTGGCACATGGGCTTAGTTGCTCCATGGCATGTGGGATCTTCCCAGACCAGGGATCAAACCCATGTCCCCTGCATTGGCAGGCGGATTCTTAACTCACTGTGCCACCAGGGAAGCCTCTCTTCATATTCTTAACAGTGTGTTTCAAAGATCAGAAGTTTTACATCTTTGATGAAGTACAATTTATCAACTTTTTATTTTATGGTTTGTATTTTTCAGGTCCTATCCAAGAAGACTTTGCCTAACCTAATGTCACAGTAATCTTCTTGCATGTTTTCTCAAAGAAATTTTATAGTTTTGGTTCTTACATTTAGATCTATGATACATTTTGAGTTGATTTCTATACATGGAAATACGAGGTCTCTGGATTAGACAACAGGCCATTTATTACTCAGAGAGCATCTTAGCACCAGTTCTGATGCCCAGTTCCCCACAGAACAACACAATGAGGGCCTGACGTTACCCTGCAGATGCAGCAGCGCTAAAACCAGAGGTGAAAACCCCAACATTATGAGACTCAGAGTTTATAAAGGGACTGATGGCAATCTCTTCTCAAGAGGATGGGAACGATTTTTAGTCTGGAATGTAAACAGATCATCTCTGGGTAATAGGTGATGAGTTTCCTTTTGTTTTTCCTCTTGTATCTCCCAGATTTCACCCGAGGGCGGCCCAAGTGAGGAACTGTGCAGCAGCACAGGCAGCAAAAACTCCAAGAGAAACACTATCTTACTGTCTTGAGGACCAAGAAAAGGGGAACCTGAGAGCCAGAAAGTATAGGGAAAATACACTTTTTCCTCTCTTTTTTCTTTTCTAGCCTTGCCGCAAGGTTAGCCCCAATCATGGGGCTGCACTACAGTGCTGGTGGCGGAGCAAGCATCTGAAACCTCAAGAGGTAACTTGTCATTCTGAACACAGGAAGTGGGGGAGGGGCCTTGTCATCTAAAGACTGCAGAGGAACCCCTACCATTTTTCTCTCGACCTTTTCCCTCCCTATTTGGTCCCATGGGTGGCCCCAGTCATGGCAACGCAGGTAACTAAACTCCTAAAAGAAACATGTCTTTATAGCAGCCAGAGGATGAGGGAAAAAAGAGGCCCCTGAGAGCCAGAGAGTGTGAGGGAAATCTCAGAGACCAGAAACATAGAGAAAGGGAAACATAATTCTCTATATAAACTGACCCATTACAGGGCTCACTCCCTAATCTGCACATGCTTAGAACTGACCCAGGGGACTTCGCTGCTGGCGCAGTGGTTAAGAATCCACCTGCCAATGCAGGGGACATGGGTTCGAGCCCTGGCCCGGGAAGATCCCACATGCCACGGAGCAACTAAGCCCGTGTGCCACAACTACTGAGCCTGCGCTCTAGAGCCCACGAGCCACAACTACTGAGCCCACATGCTGCAACTACTGAAGCCCATGCGCCTAGAGCCCATGCCCCACAACAAGAGAAGCCACAACAATGAGAAGCCTGTGCACCGCAACGAAGAGTAGCCCCTGCTCGCCGCAACTAGAGAAAGCCTGCGCACAGCAATGAAGACCCAATGCAGCCAAAAATCAATCAATCAATCAATCAATAATTAAAAAAAAAAAGAACTGACCCAAAGCAGCATTGCAAGGGCTTTGAAAATTGTAATGACATAGAAGCCACACATAACTTGCAATCCAAATATAGCCAAGCTGACTGCCTACTAAAACAAACAAACTCACAAAAAATCAACATTCTCCAGAGAATTTTAACAGGGCTGACAGATTCACCACCTAATATTCGAAATACAAGATACAATCCAAAGTTACTCAACATACAAAGAACCAGGAAACTGTGATCAATTCTCAAGGGAAAAGAAAATTAAGATATGCCAACCCCAAGACAATCTAGATATTGGAAATATCAAAGACTTTAAAGTAGTCATCATATCCATGCTTCATGAAGATAAACATTCCATAAGTGAATAGAAACACGGTTCTTGCAAAATAACAGAATCAATAGCAAAGACTCAAATCGAAATTTTAGGGCTGAAAATAAAATAAACATTTTATCTGAAATAAAAATGTCACTGCAATGGCTTGATAACGAATAGAGACAATGAGAAAGGAAAGGGCCAGTGAAATTGAAGATTAGATTGAAAATAGATTATAGAAGTTACCTCATGTGAGAGGGGAATAAAAAAACAGAGCATTAGCAAATAATCTAACATTTGAGTCACTGGAGTCCTAGAAGGACAGGAGAAGCAAATTAGTATAAAAAGAATTTTTGAAAAAATAATGGCCAAAACTTCCCTAATTTGGTGAAAGACATAAGTGTACAGATTCAAGAAGCTCAGGAAACCCAAACAGGATAAATGCAAAAAAAAAAAAAAAAAAAAAAATGGCAGATTCATCAAATCGAACTTCTAAAGACCAAAGGTGTTTTTTTTTTTCTTAAATCGTAAAACTTAACACATTACATGTAAGAGAACAACTATTTGAATAGTTGCTGATTTCTCATCAGAAACTATGGAGAGCAGAAGATAGTGGAATAACATTTTTAAGAGCTGGATGAAAACAACTATCAACCCAGAATTCTATATTCAGTGAAAATACCTTTAAGGAATGACAGTGAAATAAAGACATTCTCACATGAAGCAAAAATAAAAGAATTTGTCACAAGCAGATCTGCTCTAAAAAAAAGTGATAAAAGAAGTTCTTTAGGCTGAAAGGAAATTATACCAGAGGGACACTTGGAACTTCAGGAATGAAGGAAGAACACAGAAATGGTAAATATCTCGGTAAATATAATAGATGTTTTTTCTTCTTTATTTAAAATATGTATGACTTGAGAACAAAAGTTATAACCTTCTCCAGTTTTCAATATATGTACATGTACTACTTCAGACAACTGAAGTATTAGTATAAAGAGTGGAGGATAAATGGATAAATATCATTTTAGGCTTGAAATAAAGGGCTGGGAAGCCCAGAAAATAGAGGACCTAGGGTTCAGGGATCCTTTGGCAATGGGTCTTCACATGATACCTACATGCTACTAAATCCTTTCAGAAAATGTTGACATTTTTAAATGTGTTGATGTGAGGGAAAATGCATTTAAACTATTTTGATAAAGAGATAACAGTTTCCTATATTGCTAAGTTTTATTTCTCCCTTATTTATCAACTTCTTTGTCTGAAAGGATATACAACAAACATATGAGAATTGGGTGATAGAAACAACAAGGAAGGATGAAGGTCATTTGTAGTAGTATGTGCCACCAGAGGAGAGCTTTGCTTTCCCGTATCCATAATTTAGATTAAAACTACATAAATATCCACACACTTATGAAAATGAGACAATTACCCAGATAAGCAACAGGTATAAAACTCTTTTTCTGCAATGAGTTCTCACAAAAAGAGGTATCAGGAAATGGTAATTACTCTCAGACAATTACCTTAATTCTCCAGTTAGCACTTGTCAAAACAGCTTTAGAAAATGTTAGTGTACAAACATAACACAGGCTTCAAACTTTTGCTTATGAACCACCTAAGAGAATTTACAAAATCATGTGCTCTCTCACACATCTTTGGTTGACATCTAAAATTTTTCATCATAAATTTAGAAAGTGGCAAAGTGTATCATGAACATTGAAATTTTAAAATAAAACCATTATATCATCTTTTCAATGTCCAAAGGAATGGTAATTTCATATCCATCATCATTTGTTTTTAAAATACATGAATAAGGCCTTCTTTAGAAGTCGAAAAGTTTATACCATTTCTTTTTCTCCTTCAACTTACGTTCTACTCACCTCATGAAATTTCGCCATATCCTAATACGTTTTTATGCTTAAAAGGCATTTATTTCTTGATCATCTATCATATTTCTCTGCAACAAAATATTTGTAGATTGAATTTTAATTTTTTTAAACTTCAATTTTTTGGTACACAAGTGAGCAAAACAAACTAACTATATAATGAATTTTGGTGAATGCTTATAAACAACAAAAAATTTAACACATCTCTTGACATAAGTTTTCCCCATTTACCTAATGTATCCATGTATGACTATTACTTATTGCTGAATGAGACAGCATCAATTCTATCCCGATTTTCACTTGTATTGACGTAAGCACTGAGAAACTTTGTTCACATGAGTAGGTATATGGGAATGGAAAAAGCTAGGTATAGCAATATCACCCAATTCTTTAAACTCATTCCAAGTTAGATGCCAAAAATTACATAGAAAACTATCATAAAAATTATTTGTAGTGATCTATCCACTGACAACTTCACTAGTTCCTCCTTTAAAATTTCTGAAAACAAAGAATTGTTTTCAACCTGACTTTTAAAAGAATATATTGACCTGGAGCAGTTACTGTCTGTGGCTAAGGTTTCTACTACAGATGCTAATATAAGGAAAAACATAGAAAGAATTTTTGCAACTCAAAATAACTTGTAAACAGTGTAGAGGCTGTTTTACTCCAAAAGAGAATCTAAAATCTGAGATAAAAGGAAAAGAATTTATTACGCAGCCATCATAGCCATTCACTTTCACAATGTCTGGGAAATAAACCAAAAAAGCAATATGAAGATTTACCAAATCCATATTTGTTTTGTTCTCATTTAGAAGCATCTTGCCTTACCTGAAATAACCCTTAAAGGATTAGCAAAATGGAAACAGTATTAATTTAACGTAAAATATTTTTTATAAAATACTTTCATTTCATCATGTGTTTTATATATTTTTGCTGTACCTTGGAGCTGCAGATATAACTTATTCAATATGCAGAAAATGTGCTATTGACCATGTAATCTAATTAGTAAAGTCAATCCTCACAGTCAAACCAATCACCTAAATAAAATTCACTTTGAGAAAAAGTGTGACAATTTTCAATTCAAATAAATGTGTTAGTATATGAATTTGATGTAAATTTTCTAAAAACTGAGAAATAGATCACAAAATGTATCTCCTAAGCTCAATTATTAAAACCAATCAAGATTAAAATGATGTAAGAACTAATAGAATTAGTTTATACATTTTTATAAGGTCATAAAACCAGGAATAAATCTATATGGGTTCTGTCATCACTTAATTCATAAAAGTAAAACATAATCAAGAAATATTATTTATGAATTAGAATATGATTTTTTTAAAGCACAGTATTCCTTTAATAAGTATGTCCATGTGTATACTGAAATTTGGTTTTCAGCTTTCAGGAATAACTAAATAAAAATCATGTATAAAAATTCTGTAACAGCTCTAACCAGTTTTTTTTTGAAGTAATAATAAAAACTTTTCCCATATATTTAATGAAGAATAAAAGTATATGCTGCTAAAAATAGATCAGTCCAGCAGCTAACACATAATTTTATTTTGGTTAGTAAGAAGCACAAAGTATCAAACATGTTAAAAGATAAAATGAGGTCAGGATGGGAGTATTTATATACTTCATGACAGAATTTGATAAAATAAGTATATCAGACAGGATAGGCTAGGTCACGCTGCAGTAACAAACAACGAAATGGTATGACTCAAAACAACAAAGGCTTCTTTCTAACCTAAGCTACATGCACACTGTGGCTGGCAGAACAGATCTGCTCCTCACAATCACTCAAGGGCCCAGGCTGACAGAGCAATGATCCCCTGTACCAGAGGGAAAGGAGAGCTCTAGAGGTTTCATATGGGTGAAGGCAATACTTCTGTTCATAACTCACTGGCCAGAAAGAGTCCTACGGCCTTACCCAATTCCACGATTGCCATGAAATGAACTCCAACCTTATGCCTGAAAAGGGAAGGAATGGAAACTATTTGGTGATCTGTGATTTTTACAATACGTTTTAAATTTTATTGAACAACACATACCAAATCTAAAATAAAATTACATATGACTTTTTTTGCAGATTATTCTGTGTAATGGGAAAAAATATGAAGGTCTCTTAAAATAATCCATTTTATATTTAAAAGAATCAACGTCACTAACCTCCATTCCTTCAGCTGTTCAAAGTCACTTTTCTTTCCAGATAATGACATATCTTACAGATAAGTGTTGAGAATAGCTGAAAAAAATTACTTATGTTTAAATATGTGAAAAAAATTTAGGGTTCAATATTTTCTTCAATGCTGGTTTTGCTTTGCTCTCACCAGACTCTCCTTCAATAATAATGCACTTCTTAACCACAGAGATAAAAGAGATGTGATGATTAAAAGAGATGTGATGAAAATTACTATCACTCCCACCATTCACACTCACACAGTATACCTGATTTCAGAAAGTCACAACAAATATCCAATTACCATATTTCTAACAGCCTTACTTCACCCTTACCTGGGATATATGTAAGATGGGAGAAGACAGGAAGCCTAAGAAGGGTTTACAATGCCTTGATTAATCATTAAAGGAAGCTTCTCCCAAAACATGTTGAATTGTCCCTTTGTTTGTCATCCTAGAGGGTTTTACACCCTAGGTGAGGGATATATCTTTCTTTTGTAAAGTTAGAAAAGAACTATTGTAAATGCAGAAGAAGGAAAGAAGAACTTACACAACACTAGGAAAGAGTATAAGGGCTCTATAAATTAATTTACTTCAAGGAGTAGGTATCCACCTGCCCCATGGACTATTCCACACAATAAGAACTTGAATTGATGTGAGCTTTAATTCCTGCTCAAATAGCAAGAAACATTTGCCACTGAGTATGATGAAGAATGAATTTGCTTACAGCAGAGGCTTTCCATTTTACCACAACCTAGAGTGAGCAGTATATTTTACATCATGATCCAATACACATATACATATTGCGTCATGAAACAATAATTACCCTCACTACATGTGATGCACTCTGATACTTCCTATTCTAATGTCTTTTAATGCTGTTCACGACCCACTAAATTGATTTCACAACCAACTAATGATTCATAACCCACAATTTTAAAACACTGGGCTATAGAAAATAGAAATATATAAGGCAATCTCTGACTATAACAAGTGTCCTTAAGGAAGCTTTAGCTTGGAGGTACAAGTGGGTAAGCCAAGGTCTGGAAGTTAATATCCACAGGAGGTTAAATTTTATCCTGTTACATTAGTTTGCCCACCGTAATATTAAACTTCCCCATTGGTCAGTAACAGTTTTTATAGGCCAATATCATAGACTTGCTGTTTCCAACTCTGTGGTAGACAGGAATATGTCCCCCAAGGTTATCAGTCCTAATCCCTGGAATTTGTAAATCCCACTATATATGGGAAAAGGGCCCTGGCAGATATGAATAAATTAAGAATCTTGAGATGGGGAGATTATCCGGGATTATCCTGTGGGCCCTAAACGCAATTACATATAACCCTATAAGAGGAAGGCGGTAGGAGATCTGATACACATCGAGGAGAAGGTGATGTAAAGAGGAGGCAGAGAGATATTTGAAGATTCTGGCCTTGAAGATTGGAATAATGTGGCCATAAGTCAGTGAATGCCAGCAACCACCAGAAGCTGGAAGAGTCAAAGAAATTATTCTACCCCAGAGCCTCTGGAAGGAGTGTGGCCTTGCCAACACCTTGATTTTGGCCCATTGATACTGATTTTGGACTTCCGGTCTCCAGAACTGTGAGACAACAAAGTTCTGATGTTTTAAGCCACCAAGTTTGTGGTATTTTGTTACAGCAGGCTCCGAAACTAGTATGAGCCCTATGAAATTGACTTAGTAAGAGACAGGTGCAAAGTGCCCCATAGTACACAGCCATCTGTAACTCTCTATGCCTTGCTATATTTTAAGAAAGAGGTATGGTAGGTTACAGAGATTCACAAAACATCCTGATAACAAAAATAATAAATACACGAAAAGGGAAAAACCAAAGATATATATGCAAAACAGAGCCAACAACAAGGTTTATATTTGTTTATGCAAATATACATATAATAGTTCCTGCCATGAGTCCACAGCAAATTTGGCTTTAAACTTTCTAACAGCCAGTATTCAAAGGAAGCCTCCTTGTTTATGTGATTCAGTGGTTATTAGATAAAAACAAGCCAAGACAAGGTGAAATTCCTACCCAGGATATTTCTTTTGGACTGAGCTATGCATGCTATACTCATTACACCCTGTGTCAACTTCTTAAGCCAGACCCAAGTTAACAAGGCTACTAATTATATCATAGGTTGATAACATGTCAAAACTTAACTTGATAAAAACAAATTCTATAGCATATATTGATAAGATATCAAAACCTAAGTTAATAAAACAAAATTCTATAGGAAGGAAGATGGTGTCAATAGAATACCCTCTAGGAATATAGCTCGGGGTACATTTTAGAGTATTTATGACAGGCCTTGAATAATGCTCAGAAAATAAGAAGTGTTCTCAGCTGCACTATTAAATATTCAACAAATGCTTCAGCCAATGCCTATATGGCTTGCTTGAGAGCAGATCTCTTACGGAGTAAAATACAGCGTTTCTACTGTCAAGCGGGGTCTAGATAACTACTGAGGAGTCAGATAAATATCCCATCCCTACTCCCTGAAGAAGCTTCCAGGCCAGTTGGGTAGAGAAACACAGAGCGCTCCAAATAGTTCCCCTAATCCAGCAAAGGGGTATCGAGAATGGCCTCCGGGAAGCGATACTAATTGACTGTTGGAGATGAGTAGATCGGTGGGAGGGAGGGGATTGGCACCCCTGATGGGTCAGAAGGCTCTTCAGCCCCTAAAGTCAAGCAACGCGCTTGGAGCACGTCAAGGCCTAAGCTGGATGAAAAGAGAAAGAAATCACACAGAAAGAAAGTGGAAGGAGGAAAAGAAAAAAAAAAAAATGCATTTCATTCTCCACCACATGGCACACGCATAAACATTGCTTCAGAGGTTGGGGGTCGGGGGTCAGCACTATAGCCATTTCCAACAAAATAGAGTTAGCGAACCCTGCAGGACGTTCATGAAAGCTGACCTCTCGCCCCTGAACCTGCGTTCCATCAGTCCTCCGCTCACTTGGAGGCGCTCGTCTCACTGCGCAGGCGCCAGGTCAGACGTTAGGAGTTCCGGGTCTCTCACTAAGACTCCACCCTAGCCGCCAAACTGCCGTTTCTCTACTGCTCTCCGCTGAAGTCTCCGGGTGGAACTGTGGGGCGGGCCTTCCGGGAAAGGGGCGCGCGGCAGAGGAGGCTCGCGAGCAGGTAAGTCTGTAGGTGACTGTTAGGGGGGCTTGTAGTGAGTTATGGGCAATGGCTGCAGAGACCCTGCGGACGTCTCCAACCTTGTAGAGTCGCCACGAATAGGACGAGTCAATTTCATTAAGCAGCTCGGAGGTTTCACAGGTCTCCCCCAGACAACTTGGCCTTTTCCTGCATAACCTGGGAGATGTACCAAACGAAGGACGCTAGCCTAGTTTCCTCTCCGGCGCAGTTACTCTCTTCCTGTTTAGGCAGCATTCAAGGCTCAGTTTCTCTGCTCATCGGTTGGCCTTAGCTTTGTGGGGCTGGGGATGCAGATTAGTTTTGTTACCAGCTGCAGAAAAGTATGATTGAATGATACTTAAAAATATTAGTGAAATGCCCTACCGATTCAAACGTCGGTTGACTTGACACTGTTGCTTCCATCACAGGCAGGCGTGATCCAGGCAGTTGGAGGAGGCTGGGGATGTGCTTGTTGAACTGAGTAAAGCTTGACATGCATTCAGAGCCGCTCGTGTCTCTGCGACCCAGTAAAATAATCGGTACTGGGCTTTAAAAAAAAAAAGCACTGTGTCTAGATTGTTTTTCTGTGAAACACGTGTGCACATTGTGTGAGTTCCTTGAGGCCTGATAACTATGACTATTAGGGCAGGCCCTGGGCCATGAGTTTTGCACGTCAGTCTCACAATGCAGTGAGATAGTACAACTGTCCTGTAGTAGAGGAGAAAACGAAGGCAAAGAATACATACTACTGCAAACACGGTATGTCCATTAAAGTGCAGAGGCAAGATTCCAACCAGCTTTTCTACTCCAGAGCTGGCGCTCTCCACTAACCCGTGGTTTTTGAGAAACCTCCCTCCCCAGCAGAATTTACACACACACACACACATTTCAGCATTCACTTTTAAAGTTCCCCCCGGGGATTCACCACACTGAGGGTTACCCAGGTTAAGAACTCCTGCACATCATCTGCACTTTTCAAAGAAAAAAGGCAAACCTAATCCAAAGCTAGTTACTGTATAAACCTGACCTTTTAAATGCATTAGACCTATCAGAAAGATCAGAGAAACTTACCCTTTTATGCTAAAGTAAAGAGATGGATATTTTCTCCTATGGGCTTAACATGTTTTGCTCCGGCACATTTCAGTAATTTGTTTTTGCTTAGCATTTTCAAGTCCAGGTAATTTTTCTTCATGATACTGTTTTCTTTAGTTCACATTTAAAGAAAATTTGATATTTTAAGTGACTATTCTCTACCCCTTAGAATAGCTTCATGTGAATAAAAATCTAATTTTTTTGCCTTTTACCTTAATGTCTTTCACATGGTCATCATGGTTTTTTTAAGATAAAGTTGAAAGTTTCTGTAAAGGGGCATACCAGGATCCTGAAAAATCCTAGATAAGGCTTTCCAATCTTTAAAAAAATTTAAAGCTAATAGAGTGGCAGTTTGCCAGTCTCAGGACCAATATTTATGGACAGCAGAACTTGTGAGCTGTTTTAGTCTATGTAACAGAAAGGTTTACCAAGCTCCTATGCAGTACTTCATCAGAAACATACAGGTCTGTGCTCTGTAGGAGACTACAAAGCAGTAATTGGTAATTGTCATAGCCATTTTCAGTTTGCTTCTATTTAGCAAGTGTTTCTTTGTTTCTAGTAAAGGATTCAGGTTTGGAGAGGCTTATTCTCTTTCTCCATCATAAAAGTTTTAGGGGTTTCCCTGGTGGCGCAGTGGTTGAGAATCTGCCTGCCAATGCAGGGGACACGGGTTCGAGCCCTGGTCTGGGAAGATCCCACATGCCGCGGAGCAACTAGGCCCGTGAGCCACAATTATTGAGCCTGCGCGTCTGGAGCCTGTGCTCCGCAACAAGAGAGTCCGCGATAGTGAGAGGCCCGCGCACCGCGATGAAGAGTGGCCCCCGCTTGCCGCAACTGGACAAAGCCCTTGCACAGAAACGAAGACCCAACACAGCCATAAATAAATAAATTAAAAAAAAAAAAAGTTTTAGGACTTGGATTTTGTGATATGACCATTTCCATTGGATTCTAATGAGACCTTATTATTTATGAGCTATGTGTCCCAGTACTTTGCTACATTCCATGGTGGGCATGGAGATAACTTAGCATCCTGTGAAGGCTTCCATGACCACTGTCCTAGTGAGTTCCTCCCTCCTTACTACCTGTCAGGTTACCAAGCTGCTGGTCCCCTCGTCTATGTTTCTCTGGCTGTCAGTGTCTATAAGTGAGGATACCACTCCAGGGAGGTGCAGGTTCAACTACATGGAGTATGCATGTGCTTTTTTGCATGATTAAATGAGGACAAGGAATAAATAAATGTGTCTGTATAGAACGTATGAACACCAAGCATGTTTAGATTTTTTCTTTAGTTTACCGTTGATTCAGTGCCACTGTCTTATTTCTCACATAGTCCTTCAAGCTTTGTTTTCCGAAAAGGAAACTCATATTTAGAGAGGATAGGTAATTGTTCAAAATAACCCAGTTGATAAGTGGCAGAGCCAGTACTCAAACCTAGGCCTCAGGATTCCATGCTGCCTCTTCATTTAAAAATAAAATGATTTGGGGTTCAGAACATATTTTCGTGAAAATTTTGTAGCAAATTGATAGTTCCTAGACCACCTTACAAATAACTGATTGTGGAAATATTGTGCAATGGCAACAGAAATCTGTTCTGATGCCATAATGGTAATTAAGCAAAACAAAGAAAAGTTGATTAAGAAACCTTTTGTTTTTAAGTTTTTTTGTCTGATGTTTGGAAAAAAGATAACCTTAAAGGTGCGAGGAAGACAAAAGATAATGCATGCAAAGAAACTTTTTGTAGCTTCTGAAGGCAACTTATGGTAATTTGCAAGGCCTTTAGAGGTTTATAGCACTGACTGTTTTCTCTTTATACGTTAACTGTTAATGACTTTTTTTCTCATTGATGAAATTATAAACCTCTAACAACCCCAATCCATCCCCATCCACATAATGGAGCAAGAGTTGGGAGACAAAGGAATCCTAGAACTGAGTGCTGAAAGGAAAAGGAAAGAGTAAGGCTTGCACAGATCCCAGGTTGGAGGGGAAGCTGCGAGAGACCTCGGACAGTTCTCCCATTGCTGGCCTTCAGGTGGCACTATTGGCCCAAGATTGCTCGGTTGGTGTTCAGAAGGTAAATGGTTTGAGACTGACATTCTGAAATTGGTTTGAGGTCATCCTCTGCTCTTCCAATAGATCTTGGAATGGACATGAAAAATTCTTTAATTTAAATACTGGATATTTAAATTGCCAGAGCAGTTTTGAAATTTACTTGGCAGCATTCCTGTTTAGGAGGGTTTTTTAATATATTTCTTCTATTGGTTTTTCAAGATAGGTTTATGCCTTTATTCTATTTGGAGATCAACTCCTTTTCATCCCAGCTGAACTGTCCCCCAGGATACTGTCTTAGTCAGCGAAAACTCTCATCTCACTATAAAAATTTCATGTAAATTAGCATATTCTGCTAACAGGTACCCTTACATTTGAACTAGAATGGAATGAGGGTTATTCCACCAGCAACATTCTTTGTTTTTTTGGTTTTTTTCAGATAAGGAACTCTCAAATGCTTTTTTTTAAATTGAAGTATAGTTGGTGTACAATATTATATGTTACAAGTGTACCATATAGTGATTCACAATTTTTAAAGGTAATACTCCATTTACAGTTATTACAAAATATTGGCTATAGTACCTGTGAACGTTCTTGACTTTTATGTATCACCTATATAATTTTCGATATATAGTACCTATAATTTCTGCATATTACAGAAATCATTCTTATACTATTTCAACATTCTATGCCTCCGAAGAAAAAGTTACTGTTCTCAGCTAATAAGAATTTAGCTAATTTTCATGAAAGCAGAATATATAAAATGGAAGATAAGGCAAGTAACATCACAATTCATAAATGCCTTTTGTTCAGGAATAAAATGAATCTTTTGAGCTGTTGAGTTAATTCCTATAAGACTACTATCTTTGTTTTTCCCAGCTGGCTCTCAGTCTCTAGGCAGAATTCAATCCAGCAACCTGGAGGCTAAATGACCTCATAACTCATTAGCTGTTCTCAGAGCCATCTGGAGCCCTTGAGGAGAACAGCGTTCAAAGGGCTGATAATAAAGACAACAGCATAATTATTTCTCCACCATGATTAAACCTTTAGGTGGCAAGCAGTCAGCATATTTATTATGCAGATTGCTGAGGTAGGTGTTTTCTGAAGGTATAATAACAATGCTGTGGTAGGTTAACTTGTTTCCCTGTCCTCATCTAGCCCACAAATAGGTAAGCTGACTCTCAGTAAATAACCTACTGAGTCATAAAATCGTTCATTGTAAAAGAGGCAGTACAGCTGGGGAGTAATAGTGTGTGAACACCAAATGTAAAAGATGCAAAAAATGTAAAACATGCAAAGGAAATAGCCACTTGGACTGTGGATATTTCTCAACGCCGAGGCACGTCCTGCCAAAGATGTGAACTGATTCATGTGTGGCTTGCTGTGTTTTCACTTTGTAAAATGTTCCTTAGATAATCTGGGAATTTCTTGCACTAACCTGTTTATCTTTCTTCTCATTTTCTATAGGGACTCTTGCTCCTTGCTGCGCAAGAAATGTCTTCACTTTCAGAATATGCCTTGCGCATGAGTCGTCTGAGCGCCCGGCTGTTTGGTGAAGTTGCCAGGCCCACTGATTCCAAATCCGTGAAGGTGGTGAAGCTGTTCAGTGAGCAGCCTTTGGCCAAGAGGAAGGAGACTTATGACTGGTATCCTAATCACAACACTTATTTTGCACTCATGGGGATACTACGTTTTCTTGGACTCTACAGGTAATGACAAAAAAAAAACACACACGAAGAGTAACCTATAAGAAATTTGTTGAGTAGATCAGAAAAGGAAAAAATTAGCCTTTCTATCTTAATAGTTTTGTGGTTCTTATAATAGTGCCCAGGTAGTTCAAAAGGTACAGTTGTGGGAGGGGAAAGGTTTCAAAATATCTATAATGAGTATACTTTAAAAAAAAAAAAAAAAAGCAAGCATGCACTTATTGGAAGACATAATTTAATTGTCTAAAATGTGACTAACATTGACTAGATACTGAGCTATAATGAGATGTTAAATTAGTCATTAATCTAAGAGCACTCAATGGATGCAGAGGAAAATTGGTCCAAACACTGAGCAGATTCTTGTTGGTCAGATGAAAAGAGTCCCTGCCCTGTGGCTGATCTGCTTCCTAACTGGTGAGGGGGAGCCTCCTTCCTTTCCTGATGGCAGTTTTGTAGGATTTCTTATTTCCTTTCACCCTCTTCGGACATTTTTAGTTGGCACCCTTTTTGCTATACTAATTTGGTCTAAATAAGCTGTAGTTTACCTTTAAGAGTAATATGTAATCAATATTATAATAGGATAATAATATGTAATAGTAAGAGTAGCAGGCTCTTTCCACCATGCATTTGTATGTTTGTATATGTGTCGGAAGTGGGTGCTTAAGATGATATACTGCTCTAGAAAGAAAAAAGATCAAATACCCATGTGACCATTTTCTTTAAAAAAATGTCATAGTTACCAAACAAATACATGCTCATTATAAAAGAATTTAAACAGTACATAACTGTATAAAGGTAAAATGCCTACCTTTTTTATCAATTTAACAAGTTTCAATTGGACTTGTCTTAGGGCAACAATACAAAAATTAATTTGGGACTGTTTGCGCTAATATAATAAAATTAATAGTTCATTCCAGATAACTAAATATTGGTACATTCGTTTATCCAACAGATTTTTTTTTTTTAAGTACCTTCCATGTACAGGCACTTAAGATGGGCACAAGGGGAACAGCAATGAACAAAACAGAATAGATTTTCTTAGTTAATATATTACTAGAGATGATAGTCCATGACGTGTTTTGAATTTCTGGAATTGCTTTTGGGATTATCTCCCTTGCCATTAATCTCGGCTCAAAAAATAAAAATTAATTTTATTCTTACCCCAAATAAAATATTGGAAGGCAGATGTCCTGAGTAGAAAATCATAACCCATAACCAAATTAAATACATTCAGTTATTTTAATTTACTTGTTTGCTGCTACTCTCCATTTGTTTGAAAAATAAAGCCTTGACTATCTTTGGGGACAGAGAAAAAATACTTAACATTTAGTTATCCATGGAAAAGCACAATTATTTTCATATTTAGCCACTAGTTACGGTAAATGGTGCCTCTAACACAAGGCCTCCTGGGAAGTCAGGCAGGATGAAACTAGACAGTCTTCAATAAAGAAAATCTTACTCAAAGACCTACAAAACAGGGAGGGAAGCAGGTTCTCAAAAACAGTGACTCATTCAGTCAAGCAGGTGCTTGGGCTGGTTCATCAACAGAGACAAAGACCCCTGCCTTTGTCACTTGCTCTCTGGAGGAGGTTGTCAGGAAAGGTTGTGGGGGGGAGGGAAGGAGGAGGGGGAAACATATAAATAAGTAAATTATGTGGTGTGTTACAAAGTTGAATGTGCTACATTGAAGAAAAACAGTAGAGCCTGCTGAGCAGGATCAAGAGTGCTGACCGGGCACTCAGTGGGCGGGGAGAGGACAGGTCACAGTATCAAACAGGACAGTCAGGGTTAGCCGCATTGAGAAGATGAGGCTTAGGCAGAGACTCGAGGGTGGTGAGTGAGCCAGGTGGGACCCAGGGAAGAGCTTGCAAGGCAGAGACAAGAGCAGAGCAAAGGCCTTGAGTTGGAATGTTCCTCATCTGTTCCAGGGGCTGCACAGGCTGAGGGGAGAACAGTGGGACAGGAGGTGGATTGTGAAGGGGGCTGGGTAAAATGGGGAGCAGTTTGCTGGGTTGTAAACAGAGGAGTGACACGATCTGACTTATATTTCAGAAGAATTACTCTGGCTGTGTTTTTGAGAATGACTTATTTGGGGGGCAATCATAGCTGATCCCTAAGAGGTCTGTTGTATCTATCATGTTCATGGAACATCATACCCTATAAAACTGATCTATTTTAAAACAGCCTAGGGGGAATTCCCTGGCAGTGTAGTGGTTTAGACTCTGAGCTTTCACTGCTAAGGGCCCGGGTTCGATGCGGTTGGGGAACTAAGATCCCACAGACCACATGGCACGGCCAAAATAAAAAAATTAAAAGTAAAGTAAAACAGCCTAGGGAGTTAAAAATTGGGCCCAGCAAACCCCTCTCTTACATTTAATTGGTATGCCATTATCCACACTTTTACAGGTGAGGAGACCAAGGGGCAGGGAGGGAAGATTCCTTATCCAAGGTCACTCAGCTACTGAATGTTGGAGCTGTGATTTGAACCCAGGGTCAAATGGGTTGCACAGCTTACATATTTAAACACTATACTGTTTGAGGCCCTCCATATCCGCAGGTTGCATATCTGCAGATTCAACCGACCACGGATCAAAAATACTAAAAACAAAAAATTCCAGAAAGTTCCAAAAAGCAAAACTTGAATTTGCCACGCACCTGGCAACTATTTATATAGCATTTACATTGTATTAGGTGTTATAAGTAATGTAGAGATGATTTAAAATATTCAGGAGGATGTGTGTAGAATACGCAAATACTATGCTGTTTTATATAAGGGACTTGAGCATCAGTGGATTTCGGTATCGGGGGGGGGTGGTCCTAGAGCCAGTCCTCCAAGAATACTGACCGTATTTGATCTTAGAATGCAGATATTTTTATACAGTACAGGCAGTCTTCATTCATATGTACAGACAGTCCTGGCTGCCTTGACCCCTGCAGGATCTGTCTGTTGATCCAGCTTCCTTCTGCCCGAGACTTTCCCCGGCAGCCTTTTTGTGTGAATCATCCACTGCCGTCAGGGCAGCTTCCTCCAGACCTTTCCCCTTTGTAGTAGGTGCTGATCCCTGGGTCTCTCGGGGTCTCGTGTAGCTGTTGAAGCTTATAGCCACTTTCTGCCCCCTTCAGTGTTTAGTCTTAGTGTTACAGGGAAATTTGGGGCAATTATTAGTGTTGTATCCTGGTTACCTAGGTTTACATGGGCAGGCTTGGTAATTAAGCTGTTGGTAGCATTGTTTCTGTGAGGGAAAACTGACCTAGAAATGAACTTTGGGAACACAGCCCATCTGTATGTCGGGGGTTCCCTGTCCTTTCTGTTCACCACGCTGAGCATGCGCCCTGTAGAAGTCAAAGCTTGATAACCAGAACCACCTAAGAGAACGTTCTAGATTGGTGTACTTTTCCAGTCTGATAAATATACTGGCTAATTTTTTTTCCTTTCTCTTTTCAGAGATGAGCATCAGGACTTTAAGGATGAGCAACTGCGTCTGAAGAAGCTTCGTGGAAAGGGGAAACCAAGGAAAGGAGAAGGGAAAAGAGCAGCAAAAAGGAAATAGTGTTGGTCCATCAGGAGAGGACTTCTCCCTCAGCAACCAAGAGCAGGAGGAAGTGTATTTATTGCCCCTCCACATATTGGAGGAGTATAAGCTTCCTAAGTTGAAGATTATTCAGAGGAATACAGTCATCTCCGTGCTGAAGTTTAATGCAGTTGAATTGTAACTGGTTTCTTGAACACATTTTAATTCTGCAACATTGTTTACCTTGGTTCTGTAATCTGAGGTTTACCTTATTCCCCAAAGAAATGAGTGCATGATTACTATTGAATGACTTGTTTGGGAGGGGATGGGATGTTGGCGGAGTGGAGGGGAAACTCATTAAATGAACACCCTCATTACTCCCTTCTTGCTTCCCCACTTAGCCAGCCCTAAGCTCTTTCATCTCTCTGGCTGTTCAGCCACTGTCTCCACCACCAAGCTCACAAACTTTATGTGCCTCTCCACCTACTCCTTTGAGAATAGCTGTTAAGATAAATTTGTGCGATAAAAGGCTGCGTCTGTTAAGAGAGTACTGGGTACCTGCTGTATACAGGCTACCAGAGCCCGGGTAATACAATGGTTTGCAACAAACGGTCCCTACCTCGGGGAACTTTCAGTCCTGAGGGAGAGCCTAATATTACATAATTACATAAATACAATTGTATTACATGCTACAAAGGAAAAATCCAGACCAGACATCTGTGAGAGTGTGGATGGATCGATGGATCGATCCACAAAGATAGCAAGAGGCCCAGACCTCATTAGGTATTTTAAAGAAGGTGTCCCTAAAGAGATGATATTTAGGCGGGGCTCTGAAGAATAAATTAGAGTTAGGCAGAAGAAAAATGGTGGAAAAGCGTTTGAGGCACAGAGAACACCGTTTGCAAAGCCCTAAGGTAAGAAGAAATTGTCCTGTTCAAGGAATTGGAAAAAAGACCACTAACTAGTATGGCTTAGTCATAATGAAATAGACAAAGGCCAGACTGTGAAGGGCTTTGCAAGTTCTGTGAAAAAGATTGGACTTAACCAACTTAACCAGAGATCAAAGTGTGTAAGACGTTATTTCTATGAGAGGTGAGTTGTATACAGTTGAGGAGCTCGATGCTCATTGTATTATAATCTAGCAGTGAGTTTCCAATGAGGTTGCAAGGGCTTCTCTGATTTTTTTTTTTTTTTCCCCCAAGAATTCTGAAGATCTCTAGCACCATCTAGGAAAGTTTTTAAGTACTTTTTTTATTGTGGTAAAATCATAAAATTTACCATCTTAACTATTTTTAAGTGTACAGTACAGAAGTGCTAACTACATGCACATTGTTGTGCCAAATAAAGTACCTTTAACCTCGTTTCTACCTCTCTCAGGAAAAGAGAGCAAAGCACACAGGCGGGAGCACGTGCAGCAACTACTCCAGCTATAATTTTCTTTCCCTGCAACACTGGAAGTATTGGCAATAACTGCCCTGTGAATAATTCCTGCACTAGTAGGAATCCTGCTGCATATGCTTAGATAAATGATATTTTTAAAGAGGCCTAATCCAGATGGTATAGCTAGGGCCTATATTACAGTTGGTAAAAATAAAAACTAACTAAAAATGGGTAGTTCCATCTGATAGATGTGAATTCCAGCAGAAGGCTGAGAATCCAGTTAGAACTCTTTCCTGAGCACCTGCCACATGCCTGGCACATGCTAATTTTAGAGGACACAGATAAATAGCCTTAGTCCTTAAGATTGTGTGAATGAGCATGTGTGTGTTGTAAAGTATTGACAAGATCTTGGGGATTTGCTCAGAAAAGTGCAGATGCACTATCGGCCAGTGCAGCTGAGCCTGGTGGGTGGATGGGCCCCAGGACACTGGGCTGAGAAACAGGCTTGTAGCCTGGATCCAGTGTAGCTAAATGGATGTTCTGAATCATGCCATCTCCACCTTTTGGAGAAAGACTAACTATAAGAGGAACTTAGGAGCATTAGGTTGATACTTTAAAGAGGGTAACTGCTTTAGATCCCAACAGCTACCCTGAGTCAGAAAACAAGCCAAGAATCTGTGTGTTGGTTCTGTGATGGGCCCTGAGCCTCCAAGGAGCCTCAGCACTGTTTGATAGGGAAGCTGTAGACAACTCAGCAGCAGGTTAGTGTGGCGCTGTTCCATGCTGAAAATCGGAAACTAAAGCTAAAATGCATTTGTACATCAGCTGTACCCTAAAACCAACTGATACAGTAAACACTGTGCAACTCAGAACAGCCTGTGCTGAACGGTGGACCAGATGGAAAGTAGAGGATGAGAGGGACGAGTCAATTCTTTTTTTTTTTTTTTAACATCTTTATTGGAGTATAATCGCTTTACAATGGTGTGTTAGTTCCTGCTTTATAACAAAGTGAATCAGTTGTACACATACATATATCCCCATATCCCCTCCCTCTTGCGTCTCCCTCCCTCCCACCCTCCCTATCCCACGCCTCTAGGTGGTCACAGGGCACCGAGCTGATCTCCCTGTGCTATGCAGCTGCTTCCCACTGGTTATCTATTTTACATTTGGTAGCGTATATATGTCCATGCCACTCTCTCACTTCATCCCAGCTTACCCTTCCCCCTCCCCGTGTCCTCAAGTCCATTCTCTAGTAGGTCTGTGTATTTATTCCCATCTTGCCCCTAGGTTCTTCATGACCATTTTTTGGTTTGTTTTTTTGTTTTTAGATTCCATATATATCTGTTCGCACACGGTATTTGTTTTTCTCTTTCTGACTTACTTCACTCTGTATGACACACTCTAGGTCCACCCACCTCACTACAAATAACTCAATTTCGTTTCCTTTTATGGCTGAGTAATATTCCATTGTATATATGTGCCACATCTTCTTTATCCATTCATCTGTCGATGGACACTTAGGTTGCTTCCATGTCCTGGCTATTGTAAATAGAGCTGCAATGAACATTGTGGTACATGAGGACGAGTCAATTCTTGATGCCATGGAACCAACACATTTCAGGACACCAGTGACCAAAGGTTAAGACAAGAACTAACTGCAACTAGAAAAAAAGTCTTTTAACTGTAGGTTTCAGCTAGCCAGATTGTTTAGTTGGATTTCTCTGGTCATGACCAAAACTATTTGTTTTCCCTCTAATGTTTAGTGTTTTGTGTGCATGGAGGATTTTGCCCTTGACTTTAGTATGGCATAGTAAAAAGAGACTGGGGTTTGGATTCAAAAGTCATGGGTTTGTGACAGAGTTCTACTCACTGGCGGGGAGACCTCAAGTCACTTAACGCCTCTGAACCTCTTTCTGCCTCTGTAAAATCCTGATAATACTTCACTGAATTAATGAAATCATGTTTGTGAAAAGGACTAGGTAAACTGTAAAAGGTTAATCAAATATTTTTACACACAGCTATTTGTATGACCAGTAAGAATCGGTACATCTTACTAGCAGATTTTTCCAAGAAGGTGTTGACAAATACCTGCTAAAAATATGAAGTTCTCTATGTTTACATGCAGCATGATAGGTTCAGGAAGAAACAAGTGTGAGATGCATTTTATTGTTTCTGTTTTCTTTTTAACATTTTACTTTAATTTTTGGCTGTGCCATGTGTTAGTTGCAGCACACGGGCTCTTCGTCGTGGCGTGCAGGCTTCTAGTTGCGGCGTGCGGGTTTTCTCTCTCTAGTTGTGGCACGCGGGCTCCAGGGTGCGTGGGCTCTGCAGTTGGCGGCATGCAGGCTCTCTCGTTGAGGTGCGTGTGCTCAGTAGTTGTGGTGCACAGGCTTAGTTGCTTCGCGGCATGTGGGATCTTCCCAGACCAGGGATCGAACCCATGTCCCCCGCATTGGAAGGCGGATTCTTTACCACCACACCACCAGGGAAGTCCCAAAATGCATTTTATTGTTATGTAATCATGGGTTCCAGAAATTTATTTTTTTTAAAAGCACACACATACATAATAATGCTTTTATTTATGAAGCACCTTCCACAAAAGAATAAGTCAGAATTTAAAATTCCACCCTGTTCACCATTTTCCTCTTTCCTCACACATTTCTCCCAAAGCTTCTAAGTCTCAAAGTTTAGAGAGTGAGAGATAGGAACAAACTTCCAGAGCAATAGACAGGGGGAAAGGTCTTTCAACCTGCCAATCCTGTCTTCATGGCCCTTCTTAAGTACTCAATTGTTAGTTCAAAAGGAAGTGTTTCTTTAAAAAAAAAAAATTGAGATAAAATCAGCAAAACAAACAGCAATACATTCAAGAAGACTTAGATAAAACAGGGAAACAAACAGTAAAACCCTGGATATCCAAATAACTGGAAAATCCGTAAAACATTTATGCTGAACTTGAAACATGTTTTTTGTTTTTTTTTAAATTTTATTTATTTATTTATTTATGGCTGTGTTGGGTCTTCATTTCTGTGCGAGGGCTTTCTCTAGTTGCAGCAAGTGGGGGCCACTCTTCATCGCGGTGCGTGGGCCTCTCACTGTCGCGGCCTCTCTTGTTGCGGAGCACAGGCTCCAGACGCGCAGGCTCAGTAATTGTGGCTCATGGGCGTAGTCACTCCGCGGCATGTGAGATCTTCCCAGACCAGGGCTCGAACCTGTGTCCCCCGCATTGGCAGGCAGATTCTCAACCACTGCACCACCAGGGAAGCCCCGAAACATGTTTTGTTTTTTTTTTTTAATTAATTTATTTATTTTTGGCTGCATTGGGTCTTTGTTGCTGCGTGCGGGCTTCCTCTAGTTGCAGTGTGCAGACTTCTCATTGCGGTGGCTTCTCTTGTTGCGGAGCACGGGCTTTAGGCGCGCGGGCTCAGTAGTTGTGGCTCGCGGGCTCTAGAGGGCAGGCTCAGTAGTTGTGGCACACGGGCCTAGTTTCTCCACAGCATGTGGGATCCTCCCAGACCAGGGATCGAACCCATGTCCCCTGCATTGGCAGGCGGATGCTTAACCACTGCGCCACCAGGGAAGGCCCCGAAACATGTTTTTTAAAATGACATCGAAGCAGTGAAACAGAAGTTCATGAAACTAGTGGGAAGACTGACCAAAGAACCTACCCAGATGCAACTTTCTAACCTCACTGGAGATCTGGTAGAATTATAAGTTCATATTAAAGTAGAAACTAGACTTAAACCAATGTAGATTCTAAATTGTCTTCTACTTAAGAAAATGTGTTTTCTGAGACAGGATAGATTCAATTACGGAGAACTTTCTGTGGCTGTTGCAGAAAACATGCGCTCCTCCTTACTGACAATCTAAATTGGTACTCGGTACAGAATCATCTTCCCCAAAGAGCCTGAAAACTACTAATTGACCCTTCCTTTTGAGTTTGGCATAAAAACAACACTCAACAGAAATTGAAGAGAACAAGTTTCTATCTAAAAAGAGCTCCAGGCTGAGTATATCGGTATGGGAACTGACCAGTGCATTAAGCACCAAACAAGTTAAATTCTTAATAAAGAAATAAGAGAGAGGAGAGATCCATGTGGTTTGAATCATCAGGAACTTCACAAGCAGTGAAAACAATGATTGCAAGTAATGTCAACATTTTTGGAGCACTTAGCAGATGCCAGGCATTGTACTTTGTAAACCTTATGTAACCCCCGTATGATAAGAATCCCCGTTTTACAGATGAAGAAACTGAGGCTTAGATCTTGTACCCAAGATCACACAGCTCTAAATGTCTTAGACTGAGGTTTAAATCCAAGCTGCCTGACTCAAAAGCCTGTACCTTTTATGACACGACAGAGTAGCACAGATCTGCTAAGTCTGAGGATTATTGTAACAATAACTACCATTTGTCCAGTGTTTTAGCATTTGCCAAGCACTATGCTTAACTCTTTCTATAAGCCGTATCACTTAATTCTTAAAACAACCCTATGAAGTAAGTGTTACTTTTTCCATTTTATATGTGAACTGCAGTTTAGAGCTGTGGTTCTCAGCTCCAACTGTGCATTGGAATCACTGGCAGGAGGTTAGAAGAACCCTGTGCCTGGTCCCACTCCAGGCCAATTCAATCCGAGTTGGGACAGGGAGCGAGAAATGACTTAATCACTGTATTTTTGAGAAGCTCCTTATGGCTCTATTGTGTAGGCAAGTTTAAGAATCATTGGTTTAAAGCAGTATTCCTCAAACTCTGGTGTTCAGCAGTATCATCTGGAGAGCTTGTCAGACACAGCTGGCCACACCCCAGAGTGTCTTATTCAGTAGGGCTCCAAGGGGCCCAGGAATTTGCATTCGTAATGCTCCCCAGGTGTTGCTGGTGCTGCTGGTGTGGGACCACACTTGGAGAACTATTAGTTTAAAGTCGCTTAGCCAAGGTTCCCCCCCCCCCGTTGGCAAACTATTGTGGCTCTACATCTCTAGTGAAATTCCCTAGCCGCCCTGGAGCCTTTTCAAATCTTTAGAACTTGACAGCAGTAAAATAAGATATCCCATGTAGGGAGAAAGATTTAGCTAATATGAGAAAGTTTATGAAAATACTGAATGTTGTTAAAAAAAAAATTGAATAAATGGAGAGGGATCCCATATACCTGAATGGGAAGATTATGTATTATTGAGATGTTAATTGTTTACATTTATTTAAATAATTTATTTTATAATTTCTATCAAAATTTCGATATACATTTCTTGTGTTTGATAAAAGGATTTAAAATTTCAAAATCCATTTGGAAGGAAAAATAGGGAACACAAAAGAAATTCTGAAAAGGAAGAATAATGTGGGGACTTATAACAGATGTTGAAACATATAATTTAAATTGTTTCTGGATTTCGCTGGTGGTGCAGTGGATAGACTCTGCCTACCAATGCAGGGGACACAGGTTAGATCCCTGGTCCGGGAAGATCCCACATGCCACGGAGCAACTAAGCCCGTGCACCACAACTACTGAGCCTGTGCTCTAGAGCCCGCAAGCCACAACTAGTGAGCCCACGAGCCACAACTACTGAAGCCTGTGTGCCTAGAGCCTGTGCTCCACAACAAGAGAAGCCACCGCAATGAGAAGCCCGCACACCTCAACGAAGAGTAGCCCCCGCTCACCACAACTAGAGAAAGCCCGCAGGCAGCAATGAAGACCCAACACAGCCAAAATTTTTAATAATTAATTAATTAAATAAAAATCCTATGCTTAAAAGAAAAGAAAAAGAATCTATCAATGTGTATACTGAGCCATTAATAACACCCATATCCTTTGACCCAAAATGGTGTTGATTTTTAAACACTATTCTCCAACAAAAGATATCCTAGCTCCTTGGAGAAATAGTGGATTCCAGGGCTGGGACAGGTAAGATACAAATTATGCCAGAAAGTAAGGAAGTGCCCCTCCAAAAAAAGGATGGGAGACCTGCTGAAAGGGCATGGAGTCCAACCTGAAAGAGTTCCCAATGGCCAAGGCTGGAACAATTTGAGCAACAAAACAAATAAGAATAGTACTGAATTCAAACCCAGAGATTAAAGTAAATATCCTTGAGTTCCTACTGATACAAATTGGGGAGAAGGGACAACTCTTCCTTATAGAAGAATTCTAATTTAAAAATGTAAGGAATGAGGGAAAGAGGAAATCACCATCGGAACACCGCATAATCATTGCTGCAGGCAAGATCCACCGATGGGATGCTAAAATTAGTGGGCAAAAGTTTTAGGAGAAACCAGATATTTGTATGCTTTCAAATTATCTCCCCTAGATAACTCTTACTGACAAAGAGAAAAGTAGTAACTTTAAGGTAGAGAAACCTAGCAGACACCACCTTAAGCAGGTAATCCAGGTTAACATCAATAATAAGACACACCGACACCTTGTACTCCTGATAGGATACACTGAGAGGGCCATACCACCCCTGTGAAGCTCTTCCCAATAAGTAGAACTGGGACTTCTGTCAGGTACCCTGGCAAGATACAGATGGGCTTGGAGTTGCAGGGCTATGACAGTATGAGATTGACACACATGGCACCTCGCCTTGGCCCATGCAGGTTTCCCCAGGGGAAGGCTTTGGTCCTGGAAGCAGCAGTGACAGCAGAAGGCAGAGCAGGGGGGCATGGGTTAGGCAGCTGGGGGACACAAGTGAGCCTGGAGTTAGCAATTAGAGAAAGAAGAGTGCAAAAGGTAAAATCAAGCTCAGAGTGTGAAAGCATAAGGACCAGAGAGTTCAAGAAAGAAGCAAAAGGCAACCAGGCCAAGAAGGATCAGAGGGAAAGAATCTAGCCCAGAGGTCATAGGCTGGTAGCCTGCAGCCCATATTTGGCCCATGAATATGATTTGTCTGGCCCACATGGTATTTTTTGAACTGTGAAGTAGATATCAATGTTTTTTAATTAAGAGATTTTACATAAAACCCAGATATCAGCTTCTCTTTAAAAAAAAAGTCAGAAGTCATGGGAACACTGGGTGTCTGTGGCTGCCCCTCCAGGACAGAGAAGCCGGAGGCACAGCCTCCATTTATCATTGGGCTGTTTCCCTGCCTGTTTCTCTGGTTTCGTCACCTGCCTGGCTTTCCTGTAGGCTTTTCAGTCTTTAGTTTCAGGATCTCGCTGAAGCAGTGAAGTGCACGTGACGACCCAGGCAGGGAGTGACTGTAGGATAAGGCACTGTCTGTCCCTGGCCTGGGTTTGAATCAGCCCCCTTGGTGTTGAAGGAGCGTCGCTGGTGGGGGTGCTCTCTGCAAGCCCCCGGTGCAGCCAGAGCACCTAAGTTCCAGGGGCAGTCCTAACAATCCCTGCCGTCAGCAACCGAGACAGGAAAGTACATTCTACAGAGGAAGAGACTCGCAGGCTTAATGGTTTCTGCTCTATCACACTCAATTCTTCTCTAAGCAGTAAGACACCTGGTTCTCTCTCTGTTTCCTGGGATCTTGCGACAGCCAAGTAAAAACTAGAATAGGATCCAGTAGGCTTTGCATGGATGAGACAGACATATTTGTTTGAGGTTTGAGGGCAGAGGTGGAAGGAAGAAGAGATGATGCATTTCAGGAGGGACCACTGTTTTGGAACAAAAGTTTTCTGGCTGTCTTCCCTGTGTGAGTGTGCATTTTACCTACTCTGATAGCAAATACGGTTAGAAATTGCTGGCTGCCGAGCATGAACTTGAACTCCGATGGGGAATGACTTCTGAGCCCTTTGGTCAGTGGTGGTACTGACCCAGAATGAAGCCAGATGGGTGACCAGCCCGACCAGGGCACCTGGTCTGGCAGGTGGCATAGAGAAGGCAAGGGCTCCGTCACTCTGCTTCTCCAGCCACAACTTGACAGTCAGCGGGGCAGAGCTCAGGGAGAGCCGGGGCCTTGGGCAGAGTATAAACCCCTCACACGGAGGCAGAAGCCAGCAGCAATGACCCCCCGGAGAGATAGGAGGTGGCACCAGCCGTCTGTGTGGGGAGGGGAGCCCTCAGGCGGATGAGGGGCTCTGCCGCTGTGAAGGCGGGGGCCCTCAGGGCTCTCGCTTGCTCTGCTTATTCTGTTCACGGGGAGTTATTCGTGGTGGAGAGGCTAGGTGGAGCTGAAAAAGAAAGGTGAGGCGGCAAAGCCACTACCACGTGAAAATCAAAAGTGGATAGAACATGCTCTGGTTTAAGTAAAGGGAAAGTAAAGATGAGCTCGTATAAATTAGATTTTTACACAACCTTTTAGAAATACATCTAGGATGTAAAAATTGGGGTTTGTCTATTCTGTTTTTCTTTGGACCTCTTCCCTTCGTTTAGCCTTTGCTCTTAGCTCTTGGTGGGAGACCAGTGGGAGTAAAAACACCACTTTCTTTCCCAGTCGCGCAAGACTTGCACTTGTCAATCAGTGTGACTCCAAGAAGGAATGACACTCAGCAGGTGGACTCAGCCCTCCTGCGCAGAATCGTCACCTGAGGCGTCTCTGAGTCAGCTGGCTGGGCTGCAGCCCAGGCATCTGCATTTCCAACAAGTGCTTCCAGGTGATTAATATGCACTTTAAAGCATGAGAATCACTGTTTCAGGAATTCTGGTGGAACCAAAATTGAAAGAGATAAACACTGGTTCCAAGATGCTTCGTTAGTGAGCCACAAGATGTAGGCCTCCAGATGATCTTGTGCTTGGAAATGTACCAAAGATGACTTGAGTCAACTTTGAATTGTGGGGTCCTCATCACCAATCTCCTTCAGGCTCTGATTTTATAATTCTCTCCAACAAGCTCTTATGTCTGTCTGATTTTATTCTTAGTGAGGCCTTGGTGTTAATAATTGCTTATCATTCTGGTATGATCTTGTCTCTGCAGGGGCATGTTCAAGGATGCACAGGTAGTAAGGATACCCGAATCCCTGGGTGCTAAATTCCAGCCATGTGGTCTGCTCCAAACCATCTGTGCAGGCTGTACAGTTCATCATGGAAAGGAAAGCATGATGAGAATTATCTTTCTTGTGAAAAATAAACAATTGATCTTTCCTCCACCTTCATTAGTCTTTTGAAGTCTCCCCATTGCATTTCACAACCAGCCTTGATAGCAGGGAAGATGAAAGTGAAGAAAAGCTCAGTGATCTCATTTGGAGATCGCAGTCTGTCTTTAGCACACAGGTTGGCCCTCTGGGATTCTGTTGGCCACGTCGCCAAGCCACTCACCAGAGCCAGCTCCCCAGGGAGGGCATGGCGACAGGGTGATGTATGGAAAATAGGAATAAAAGAAAATTAGTCCAGATCATCCTCTCCACTAAGATCACTCCAAAACATGGTCGATTGTCAAATGTTCTGCAAAAAACAAGTATTACTTCTATGATACAAAAAAAAAAAAAAGGTCATTCTTTAGGAAGAACATGGTCGTGAATTCAAAGCAGAGCATCTCAATGGATTCATCTATTTTCTAGTTAAAAATGAAGCACCTGAGAAAGCATCAACAAAATAACTCAAAATGGTAACGTGGGTTATGTTTTCCTAATTGTTATTATTCTGCAGGAGCCCCAGTCAGTTTAAAACTTGTGCAAGTCCCACGTGTCCTGCTTTCCTTTCCACCTTCCACCACAGACCCTCAGACTCAGGAGTTCTCCACTGCCCTGCTGCCTTGATCCATAGGAACTGACCGGTCCTGCGGAAACTTTGCCCTCAGCATTACTGCAGTGCCTGCTCCCACATTTCCTGAACCGGTGACCTACAGGGTGAGTGACCCTCAAATTACTGGTTCAGGTACAATGCTGAATCTGTTTCTGAAATGCTACAGTCTCCGAAAAAGAGGCTTCTTATACTTTTTATTAACTTGCTCAGACAAACTTGTGCTCTCCATTCTGCTCTTAGGTTGCACCAACTAGCAGGCCCAGCTGAAGCAGACAACATTTACAGAATTAGAGCCTTTTTACTCAAAATGTGATATGTGGACCCCCTGAGAGCTTGCTAGAAACGCAGAATTGCAGGCTCAGCCCAGACCTTATGGATCAGGATCTGTTTGCTAACAAGATCCCCAGGGGGTTTGCAGGCACTGACTGGCTTAGATTTGTATTATTTTTTTTTTTTTCACACACACGCACTGTATTTTATTTTTACAAGAGATAAATAGACTGACACCAAGCATTGTACCTGGATGACCACAACAAAAGCAACGATGATTGCAATTACCAAACATGAAACACACTCATACTATGTCATAATATTGACATTCAGTCCAGTATAGATTTGTATTATTAACCTTCAGAGTCCTTAGAGGTCGTAGGTATACCAGGGACCCAAATGCAGCCTTTCTGCCTTTACTCGTGCAATTCATTATTCTCTGTGCCCCGAAATACCTTCCATAACAGTTCATCAATCTGGCAAACTCCTTCAAGGCCCAGCCCAAAGATCACATCCCCATTGGAACCTTCCTTATAACCTGAGTCAAAACTAATCATTCTCTCTTTGGTGCTCCCTTGATACCCTTGTTACTTTACATCTACATCCAGTACATACCAGTATTACAGAGTCTTCATACCATATTATAATTATATGCTCACATATCTGTGTCCCCCACAAGAAGCTGAGTTACTCAAGGGCAAAGAGCATGCCTTAGTCATCTATGTTCCTCAGCACCCAGCCCAGGACTTGGGACAGAGGCTCAGTAAATGAAAACGACTTTTTGATCTTTCCTTTCATTGTTTTAGAGTCACGTCATAGTAAATCTTATGTTGCCTGAAGATTTTCACATTGTAACCTTCTAGCCTTTAAAAACTATCCTTATATCTTTAATTTTCTAATTTACAGTAATGATTCAAAAACATTTGCAATGGCCTAGAAACAATCTCTGAGCCTGTGTTTCGTCGGGATAACTATTTCTGCCCCCTTTCCCTTGCCCACTGCCTTCTCCCACAACATAACATATCCATTGCTGACGAAAAGCCAGCTTATAGAGCAGATATTTTTAGGGGGCGGTGGTAGATGGTATGATAAAAGGAAGTAATGTATCTATTCATTTATATTAAGCCTGTCTTGATGCTGCTAGTATTTTCCTACAGGTATCTAACTGATATTACTGAATTGGTTGTGAATGAAAGACAAAAAAACAGTAAAGAGAAGAAAGTAAAGTAGAAGATAAGTAGTGATCCCAGAGTCACAATAATTAATAGCTGTGTTCTTAAGACAAACACACCAGCAAACATGCAGGTAATTATGGGGCACTTATAGAGTTAGCATAACCCCTCAGGTTAACAGTGAACTCTTGAGAGACTCTATGTAGTCATGTACCAGCCTGCATGAGATAACACACAGCCAGAGATGTTCATTGGTAATATACAAGAGGCAGTTATCACCGCTCCTGCTGGTCAGCAATACACAGCAATAAGCAGTTCATGGTCCCTAAGACTCATTCAAACAGCCCACAGATTGGTCTCAGCCATTGTTCACGTTTATTCTGAATGTATGTTTCTGACAGTGGCAATTAAGAGACACTACTTAGGTAAGCTTTTGCTTTCTAAAGTGGCCCTTGCAATATTAATCAAGAGGTTAAATATGAATATCCTTTGACTCAGGAATCCCATATGACTGTAGCATAGGAATACAGATATTCAATACAAATGCACAAAAAAGTCCATGCAGTTTTTGTAGAAAAATAGGAAAAAAATTTCCATGTTCATCAATAGTAAAGTTATTAAATAAGTTGTACTATACATCCATACCCTGGATATTAAACAACTAGTTTTTAAAAAGAGATATATGTATATGTTCTGACATGGAAAAATATCAGTGATAAAACATTTTAAAAAATCAAGTAGCAGAACATTCTATTAAAGTATTATAGTATGAAGCTACTTAAAAATTATGTGTAAGAACACATATACAGACATGTACATACACATCTATTTATATATGCATAGCATATGTTTGTAAGCCTACCCACCAAACTGTTTACTGTGCTTATATCTGAGGAAAAGGATTAAAAAAAGAATAAGAAATCACTTTCTTATTCGTATTACAGCATATACATTTTTGCATTGTTTGGACTTTTTTAAACTTTTGATTCTGGAAAAATTTCAGATTTACACTAAGTTGCAAAAATAGTGCAAAGAATTACTTTATAACCTCCACCCAGATTCCCCAGATGTTAACATATTGGATTTGTTTTATATCTCTCTCCCTCTCCCTTCCCCTCTTTCCTTCTCTCTCTCTCCTTCTTTTTCTCTCTTTCTGTGTGTGTGTTTGTGTGTAAATTTTTAAAACTGAGAGTAAGTTGCAGATATGATTACCCTTGGACCTCTAAATACTTGAGCATGTATTTACTAAAGCAAAGCATTCTGTTACGTAACCACAGTATAATTACCAAAATCAGGATAGTCAAGAAATTAACACAGATAAAAAGCTATTAGCTAATCTACAAACTGTATTTCAACTATTATCCCAATAATGACTTTTATAGGAAAAGAAAATCTCAGATAATGAATTGCATTCAGCCGTCGTGTTTCTTTAGTCTCCTTTGATCAGAGACAGTGCCTCAGTCTTTCCTTGTTTTTCATGACCTTGATATTTCTGATGAATACAGTCCAAGTATTTTGAAGAATGTGACTCAGTTTGGGTTTGTCTGATGTTTCCTCATGATTCTGGTTAGGTTATCATTATGGGTGGCAGTATCATAGGTGTAATGTGTTCTTCTCCATGCTCTATATCAGGAGGCACACTATGGGCCATTACAGGTGATGTTAAACTTTGATGAACACTTGGTGAAGGTGATGTCTGCCAGGTTTCTCCCCTGTTAATTAACTAGTTTTTCCTTTGTAATAGTGATTTTCTACTTCCGTCATTCCTTCTACATTAATTAGTTAGAATATTACAATCAAGGAAAACTTTCCCTTTCCATCATTTATTCATTTGTTCATTCTTTCTTTCATACATTCATATCAGTTTGAACTCATGGATTCTTTACTATCATTATTCATTTTGATGCTCAAATTGTCCCAGATTTGGCCAGTGGAAGCCCCTTTTAGCTGACTCCTATGTTCTTTTCACATATTCCCTCTTTCTTTGGGCACCGCCTTACTTTCTGACACAAAAATGTTGCATACTCATCTGGCACTTTCCCAGCCCCGGCCTTGGAACTGGCCATTTCTCCAAGGAAGATGTGGTTGCTTTTAAGGAAGAATGGCACTTAGAAACCAAGATGTGGGTGCTAAATGTGCTCATTGCTACTGGGTGTCATTGTTTTTACGCCCTTTCAGCAGACACAGCTGGTAAACATATACATGTATGCATTTATATCCTCCCAATACACACATATCTGTATCTATTTCTATATTTAACAGTCTAAATATGTTTCTCAAATACCATAAGTTCATACCCATACCTTCAATTCCAATCCAATACCACTGGCTCACTCTAGCTTTCCCTCACTACACCCCTCTTTCTTTGAGTACATCCTTACTGTCTGACACAAGGCAATTAGACAATGAACCTTAAAAAATGTGGAGTTAATTTGACCCTCATTTTACTTAGTGGAATTTAGCCTAAAGGTATAATGAAGTATGTTTGCAAAAATTAACAAAAGCGATGACCCTCACATCACTGTTTATAATGACAATAACTTAGAAACTACCTACCTGTCCAACAATGGTAATTTAGTGAATAAAATTTATCAGCATAACAGAATACAGAAAGGCGGTAGAGTATAGTGGTTAAGAACAGATTCTAAATCCAAGCAGACTAAGTTTGAATCCCAGCTCTACCAATTATTATATGTGTAACATCTGGTAAGTTATTTCTTTTCTATGTGCTTCAATTTCTTGTGTGTAACATGAAGATAATAATACTACCTTCTTCATAAGCCAGCTATGAAGATTAAATTTAATATATATAAAGCACTTGGAACTGTGCCTGGCATATAGTAAGTACAATGTAAGTGTTAGCTGTTATTGTTAATATTGTTATCCCATCACTAAAAATGATGTAGAAGAAATTATGATATTGGAAATATACCCAAAAGTTAACAGTGTTTACTCCTGGGTGATGCCATTGTAAATGACTTTTATAACCTTCTTGCTTCTTTGAGTTTTCTAACTTTTCCACAATAAACATCATGACTTGTTTAAAATTTTAAATAAATAAATAAATGCTACTGGAGCAATTGGGGAAAAAAAAAAGTGGATTTTTTTTTCCTTCCCAAGAGCACAGATGCAAGAATTTAATAATCAATGTTGTCTGACTATAGGTTCAGTGGCACTAACCTGGTCACTACTAGATTATAATATCTTTATCTATATAGTGATTGCCTTGTTAAATATACATTTCAGAGGCTTGTTTAAAACTATAACACTTGTGGGACTTCCCTGGTGGCACAGTGGTTAAGAATCTGCCTGCCAATGCATGGGATACGGGTTCGAGCCCTGGTCTGGGAAGATCCCACATGCTGCGGAACAACTAAGCCCGTGCACCACAACTACTGAGCCTGCGCTCTAGAGCCTGTGAGCCACAACTACTGAGCCCCTGTGCCACAACTACTGAAGCCCGTGCACCTAGAGCCCATGCTCCACAACAAGAGAAGCCACCGCAATGAGAAGCCCGCACACCGCAACAAAGAGTAGCCCCTGCTCGCTGCAACTAGAGAAAGCCCGCGCGCAGCAACGAAGACCCAGTGCGGCCAAAAAATAAATAAAATTTTTTAAAAAATCACTGCTTATTAAAAAAAACAACGTTTGCCATCACTTTTTAGTTTCACAAGCTGACTTTTCTTTAGATACTTTTCCTGTAATTAGGCAATGTGCCACCAGGTGTTGGTAGTGCCTCAATCATGGCCAGGTTATTTGAACAATAAGGATTTTACTACAGGAAGGTGTTCTAATATATTGGAATATGTATGGTTTTATTCTTTGCTCTGTTTTAATTCGTTATTAAAATCTTTGAACTGAATTGAATATGGTAAATATTTCTTACATACCAAGATAAAGAAAACAGAAAAAAACTTAAAAGATTTAAAAATAAAAAGAACTCAAAAAAAGTCAGAGCCTAGTCACACTGCTTAGGCAATTAGAGTAACTTAAAGGAATAATATTATTTTGTCTCTAGTATTCTTAATCAATTATAAAGTTCCAGGCTGCTTCCTGTGACTCTCCTGAAATGTATTTTTCATATGGCTAAAGAAGAACAGCAAGAAAACTCTCCTTGTTAGGTTTCTCCTAATTGCAGGATAAAAAAAAAAAAAAAAATCCAAGCTTTGGAGCTGGCAGCAACCTTAGAGAGCTTTAGTCAAAGCCCCCGTAGAACAGCTGAAGAAATTGGCATGTCAGGAGCTAGATGTTTTGCCCAAGATCCCTTGGAAATGCAGAACTAGATCCCAGGTTACAGAAAGACTCTTGGCAAATGTGCTCAAACAGGGCACAAATGTTAATTTGTGAAACCTGTGGTCACTTTATAAGGCTGAGTTTACCAAGCCAGTGCTTTACAAACCAAGTAGTTCCTCTTAGTCACTATGTTTGCAGTTCAGGTAGGTTAAAAGATAAATTCTCCTTAGTAGCTGCTAGACCAGCCACTTAGGCTTTGTCCAAGTGGGAATGCTCATGAGGGCATACATTATAATTTCAACTAAAAATTAAGTGTGCTAGCTGAATTGATAACCTATACAAATATTTAAATAATCCGCAATGATAAAATAAAAATAAGTAGGTTCAAAGTATAAATAAAATGTATGAACTACAAATATCTGCCTTTCTCACACTGAATTTCAAACTGTATGACTGCTTAATCTAATTCCGATTCTCCTTATTTCATTTCAAAAGGGGAATAACTTCCTTTCATTTAGGCTCCACTTCTCCACGTAGCTCACCTTCTGTGCCCTGACACTAAAATTTTACATTTACCCACTGTTTCTGTTTATTATGGGGAGCCATTGAGAGATTCCCAGTCCACTTTCCCCCAGTTCTCACTCTTTTTTCTCTCTCAGTTCCTTTCAAAAATGAGGAACTGTGCTTTCCGCAACCCACAGTTTTCTGTCATTCTTAGGAAAGGTCTTAAGTAATCATTCCTTGAACCCACGGCTGCTACAAATTTACTCTAGAAACTCAGAAAAAGAAAAGAATGAAAAACATGAAGAGGCCTCAAACCAGTGTGAAAATCCATCTTTCCAGACTCTCTAACCATCCCCTCCCAGTCATCCCCACTCTTCGAGATCAGCGGCTCATGGACAGTCACAGGTGTTTCTTTCAAATACTCTTATTAAAAGTTTGCAGTCCAACTGGTTCCTAATAGAGACCAGCTTTACCTTCTCAATGAATCATTACTTATGCTTTCTTTGAGCTGATGAGTATATCCTCAGACTTTGGGGGTATGTAAGTGTTTTGCATTTAAAATAGCTTATGGAGGGCTTCCCTGGTGGCGCAGTGGTTAAGAATCTGCCTGCCAATGCAGGGGACACGGGTTCGAGCCCTGGTCTGGGAAGATCCCACATGCCGTGGAGCAACTAAGCCCGTGAGCCACAATTACTGAGCCTGCGCGTCTGGAGCCTGTGCTCTGCAAGAAGAGAGGCCGCGACAGTGAGAGGCCCGCGCACCGCAGTGAAGAGTGGCCCCCGCTCGCCGCAACTGGAGAAAGCCCGCACACAGAAACGAAGACCCAAGACGGCCAAAAATAAATAAATTAATTAATTTAAAAAAAAATTAAAAATAAATAAATAAAATAAAATAGCTTATGGATATACAATAAAAGAAAAGAGAAGGAAAACTTTATTAAATAATCTCTGGACTGGAGATAACTTTTTAGTTTAAAACTAAAAGAGGGGCTTCCCTGGTGGTGCAGTGGTTAAGAATCCGCCTGCCACCAGTGCAGGGGACACGGGTTTGAGCCCTGGTCCTGGAAGGTCCCACGTGCCGTGGAGCAACTAAGCCCGTGAGCCACAACTACTGAACCTGTGCTCTAGAGCCCGCACGCTGCAACTACTGAGCCCACGTGCCACAACTACTGAAGCCCGCGCACCTAGAGCCCGTGCTCCGCAACAAGAGAAGCCACCACAATGAGAAGCCCGTGCACCGCAACGAAGAGTAGCCCCCGCTCGCCCCAACTAGAGAAAGCACGCGTGCAGCAACGAAGACTCGAGGCAGCCAAAAATATCTAAATAAAATAAATAAATTTATTAAAAAGATAAATACAAGAAAATAAAAGATTAAAAAGTTGAGCTGCATCAAAGAGATATAGGTAGGTTTGAAATACAAGTAACACTTGAGGGAAATACTGAAACAAATATTATAGACTAAGGAGTAAATGAACTCACACAAATGAGTTAAAAAAACCCTCTAAATTCTGTGTAGACAATGGACAAAGAACATGAAGAGACAATGCACATGCAATTGGATGATAAACATTTGGTAAAATGATTAACTTCACTGAAATCAAATAACTGAGAATTAAAACTATAAATACATGATATTTCGCCTACCTATGAACTGAGCAAAGATGTGTTAAAATGTGAATGTCCCAAGTGACGAAAGTGTGATGAAATGGGTCCTTTCATATTTTGCTGGTAGTAGGAATAAAAATTAATACAACTTTTCAGAATTCACAATGTGTTTAAAGATGCTTTAAAATGATGTTCTACTTTCTGACCTTGAAATTCCATTTTTCAGTAGCCTATGCTAAAGTAGTAATCCAAAATATGTACAAATATTTTGACATTAAGATGAACAACGTAAAACTTTTTATGCAGGTGAAAAATTGACACTGACCTAACATCTAATAATAGAAGTCTGTTTAGGCAAATTCCATAAATAAAACACTAGGTAGCCACTTGAAATGATGGTTTTAAATAATTTTTTAAATAAGAAAAATGCCTGCCTTATAACATTGTGTTAAAAGCAGAGCATAACTATTTTTTTATGCATGAATAAAGACAGTAAGGGAATATTTCTAAAGGTTAATGATGGTTGTAACTGGGAAATGGGATCTCAATTAATTTTATTTCTGCTTCTTTATACTTTTATGCATTTTACAAAATGCATTTTATGCACCCTACATTCAATAAATATTCCTTTTCTAATTAGAAAAAAAGAGAGAAATAAAAGGAGAAAAGCCAAAGAACAACATAAGAATTAAAAAAATGAGTGATTTCTCCACCCTCCTGTGACAACAGAAGTTTCGAGAAGACCCTAAAAATCCACCCTCCAGGTAGTCCTCCTGGCCTGCTGTTTACAGAGAGGAGTTGGTTTAATGCAATGTTACGTGATAAATTGAGAAATGCCCCAGTTCCTGCCACATGACTTTATAGGGTGCTGAGTTCTCTGCAATAACATGTATAATAATCTTTTTAGCCATCCCTGCAATTAGGGGGTTGCCAAACTGGAATTGTTACTTTATTTTACACAGGTACACACACACATGCACGCATACATAATACCAGAAACTCAGAACCAGCTACCCCCTTGAAGAAAAACAGTGTAATTAGCTCTCCTTTAGATGGGAAGATATTCTTCAAAATCTAAATGTAAACAGATTTTTGTTTTGTTGTTGTTCAAAAAATACAGATCACCAACTTCCACCATATAATGGTCAGAAGTCAGGTAGATGATGCCATCTCTCAGTGGTATCATAGTGCTTTGGACCTTAGGACAACAAACTAAATTGGTGACTAATAGGATACAGAGACCCACTTAGCTTTGGAGTTGAATAAGCAATGAAGGAAGTTCTCAAGCTGCACCGTGAGAACCAATTTTCTCAAGCAGAACTTAATTAACAACTGTACAATTATCAAAATATTTATGGAGAATGCTAACCTTACACCCACTGCTGCGTTTCTGTTTAGCTGATTTCCTTTCACTGAAATATTCCCATGGAGTGTGTGTGTGTCTGTGTGTGTATGAGAGAGAGAGAGAAACAGAGAGAGAGAGATGGGCAGGTGATTACTACTGTTTTTGCTCAATATCAATAATACCTTGTCTCTTCCTTACGAGGCTAAATATTTCCTCCCTTGACAAGAATCCGAGTGGGACAGTATCTTAGAGAGCACCTAGTACTAGTCCAGCTATTGTTTTAAACACAAGAAAACCAATTTTCCAAGGTTATACAGCTAATCAGTGGTCCTGGTTTTTCTGGAACCTGGTTCTCTGAGCTTGATTCCACTGTTCTTGTTCCATTGCCTTAGCAGTGTGGTAGCCTTGGTTGCTTCTCCCAAAGAAAAAACTAAGATATGAATATCAGATTGTGTCTTTGAATGGAAAGAAAAATGAAAGATTAAGACAATTAGTCAAATAATTCCGTACCGGGGAAATAATCACCATTTGCGATATGAAGGAGTCACTGCCCTGGGACTACGATTTGGGGCTGACTCAGAGATGGCCCCCACGCCAAGGACTGCTGGCCATGTAAATGAGGGGGCTACACCCATGCAGGGACAGGAAAGGAAAGGAGCCCTGGCCAGGTAGCCAGGCATCGAGGACAAACAAATGACTTGGGGGAGAAGGATGGAAGTGTGTGCAAGACAAAGAGCAAGCAGATGGAAAAACAGTCTGTTTCAGCCCAACTCGTTGTTTGGAAATAGGGTCACGAGTCTTCAGAGGAACCCATGAGCACCAGCTGACTTTTTCATCACAGCCACACACTGATAGACACACACACACACACACACACACTCACATACCTCTTAGACTCTGCCTTAGGGCAGTGCTGATACACAAACACTCTTTGTCCTCTCTCCTTTTGAACAAGCAATTTCTTCTCCTCTACTGCTCTGATCTGGCTAACTTTTACCCATCCTTAAACACTTAGTTCAAGCAACCCTGCCTTCTCTGGGTCACTCCCCCATTCCTCCCACCCTCACTCAAACGGTGCCACATACCCCTCCTCCGTGTTCCCACACAACTCGGATGTCGTGCTCTACAAAGTGCCTTTCGTACTGCACAGCAGTTGTCGGTCTCCCCTCAAGGGACCATAAGCTGCTCGAGGACAGGGACCTCGTCTGTCCTCTTTATATCCCAGTACCGAACACTGGGCCTGCAACACGTTAGTGAGTATGTGAGCTCATCCATTGAGAGGATGATCGCGGAGCATCTGCTTTGTGCTAGCCACGTACGAGCTCCTGGAGGCACAGCAGTGGGCGAGATACAGACAGACCCTACCCTCATGGTACTTGTAGCCTATCAAGGGACCTTGACACTCCAAAAGCATCTCTGCAGAAATGATATTTAACGTGATGGCTGAATGTCAGATCAGTCTGATATACTATAAATCATTTCCTATCCTGCAGTACTGTCCTACTTCCGTTTAAAACAGACTCGAGGAGAAACACTTATTAGGATTAGCGTTTTCTTAGGTAAGCTAAATTGTACAAAGATTGCTAACAGAGAGACAACACAGACAAACTGGCCTGGGGCTGGTTACTAGCAACACCTAAAAAGACTGGCATTATATTCCTACAGTAGAATAAAGACAGTCACAGCCAAACCCCACTTAACTGAATTCTGCTAATTTTGAATCTGTGAATTACTCACTTAGAAATTTGGCTGACCTATACTTTGACACTGCATACAGAGAATTAGACTTCCAGAGAAAACTAATAATAACAAACCCGTATATAGCTCTTCAAAGTTTATGTCTTTCACATGCAACATCTGGTCTGATAATGAGACCGTAGCAACTTCCACCTTTGGGATTTTTACCTGTGAGTTTTAGCCACTCTCAGTAGGATGTATTAAAGAATCTGAAGTTTGATGAATCACTGCCCGATATGAAGTGAGTAACTCGGCCATGACTCAGGTACAAACACTAACTTCAGGTGATGTTCCAGGCACTGGCTCCATTGTCATACCATTCACAGGGACTCCACGGGTTCCGGTTTGAAATATTAAGTTTTTACTAAATGTAGACCTCTGCCTTTAAGAATAGAGCTGAGGAATCTTAATTCCCACTTCTTTAATCTCACTATGTCCAGATCTTTAGGAAAAATACCTCTTCAATATAAGAGTAGCAGAATGTTAAAACAGACTTTTCAGCGGAGACACCAAGGCAATAGCTATTTGATTCCAAAGGAATTTTCAAGATAGGCCACCCTACAGGAATCTTTCAGTGGATATCTAAAAAATTGGTAGCATGGCTCTTAAAAACCCTTTACCCATACTAAAAGTATAAAAAGAGCAAATTGTGGAAAAAGGAGAAGAATTTGTAGCAAAATTTACTTGCAGAAAATTGTGCTGTGATTCTCTCTCCGACCCCCCTTAGGGGAGTGGAGGGTACTTCCCCCTTTATATCAGGTGAAGAAGGAAGAAACACAGTGAACTGGTGCCTGATTCCCATCTGGAAAAACCCCAAGCCAGAGAAGGGCTGGCATCAGATCCGGAAGTGAGATAAGGATAGTGGGGGTGTAGGGGAGTGGCTGCTCGGGGTGGCCATGCTCCCAGAGAGTGTCAGAGCAGAGGATGCTTGAGCATTCTGAAGACCCACTGTGGCCCTCTCAGTAGAGAGCCTGCCTGGAGCCATATTGGACCTGGCCCCAGAGGACCACACGAAGGAAGGAAAGACAGCAGAAGACAAGAGTCTACATGGAGCAAACCCCTGAAAAACCAGAGAAAGAACTGGCCAACCTTTGGAAAACATCACAGGAAAGGCAGCCCAGTGTTCCCAGGGGCTGCCTCCAAAGAACCTGGGAAGAGTCCCATGAAAGAAATCGTCAGCCAGAAACATCTGCCAGACCCAGAGCTGTAAAGTCATCTTCCAAGTCTATCAGTCAAATAAGAACTTTCCTGCAGTGCTGTACCAAGCCATATTGGAGCCTGCGGCCATAGGAAAAATCTGCACCCCTATATACACTTATCAAATTATCCTCCCATATGTTGAACCAAGTGGAAAAGTTAATAAAGATTTTACAATCTAAAAACAGGATGACATATGAAGTCCTGGGTTGCCCAGTCTGTTCTCCCACCTTTGTAAACCCTCATAAACATACTCACTGGGGGACACGATGACCCGGTGGCCCTTGAACTACAAGCTGATGATTAGAAACACTGTTCCCATTGCACAATAACTCAAGGTCATAAAACAAACAAAAAACGACAGCCTGTCTTTATTTACATTTTTGGTGTGTTGTTCATGCTGGATTTTTTGCATTCAATTTTTTAAAACATTGCATTAATATTTACCTTGATTACTGATGCCCTTTAAATTTTGCACCTGAGGCAAGCACCTTCCTTCCAACCCTGTTTTCCAGCTGTTTTTTCACCCCTTCAACCTCTGAGAACCCAGAAATCTTGGTTATTTAGCAAGTTGAAGGGGAGGGGTGGAAGCATAAAGTGAAGAAGGATTTCCATTTACAGATGGTCTTAGCTAGAGGAGAGAAACAGTAGGAAGCAAAAATAAAGATGCATTCTCTGATTACTTTCCCTTTAGATTTGCTTATTCAACGTACAGGTCATGCGAAGTTACATACCTGCTTCAAAACAAAATCACACAGATGCCTGGAAGGTGGGACTTTAATTGGGGATGGATAGAGAAACCTCCAGCATGATATAGTGAAAGAACTTGGGATTTGAAGTCAAAGGCCAGGGTTCTACTCCTGGCTCCTTTACACATAAGTTTGGGAAAATACTATGGTAGTCTCAGTACCTCATCTATAAGTTCAGTGAATGTTATTGAAAACTTTCAGTATGCTAGGAAGACATGATTAAATCTTTGGGGGAGACATAGGCAAACAGCCAATCGCTTTCTATTCAATAAGCCTTATGGTAGAGCTATTTGCTGGGTGTTTCTGCAACGGAGCCCAGAGGCAGAGCAACCTTCCCACCTAGGGAGCTTAGGAAGGTGACAGCAGAGCTAAGTAGAGCAGAAAAAATAGAGATGGGTCAAGTGAAGCTACAGGAGAAGAATGCCTCAGCCAGAGGGAACTGCATACATAAAAGCACAGAGGAGAGCAGAATCTAAAAGAGCCAAACTCGGGACTTCCCTGGTTGTCCAGCGGTTGAGTCCATCTTGCAACACAGGGGACGCCAGTTTGATCTCTGGTCAGAGAACTAGGATCCCGCATGTCACGGGGCAACTAAGCCCATGCGCCACAACTAGAGAGAAGCCCGGGAGTCACAACTAAGACCTGACGCAGCCAATAAACAAACAAACAAATAAATAAGTAAAATAGGCAAACTCACAGAAGCAGAGAGTAGAGGGTGGTGGCCAGGGACTGGGGGAGAGAAAAATGGGGAGTTGGTGGTGGTCAAGGGGCACAAAGTTTCAGTTATACGAGATGAGATCTTGCAGATTGTTCTGGAGATCTAATGTACAGCATTGTGACTAGAGTCAACAATACCGTATTGTTTACTTGCTAAGGGGGAAAATCTTACGTGTTTTCACCAAAAAAACACACAGAAAACAAAAAAACAAACAAACAAAACAGAGAGAGAGAGAAAAGAACAGGAAAATGGTAACTATGTGAGGTGATGAACATGTTAATTAGCTTGATTGTGGCAATTATTTCCCAGCGTAAACATATATCAAAGCAGCAAGTTGTACACCTTAAATATATACAATTTTTGTTTGTCAATTATTCCTCAGTAAAGATGGGGGTGGGAGAGCCTGAAGGAGAGCCAAAGTATCATCCCTGGTTTTATGTTCAGATTTGATGAGACATTCTAGCTAAATCTCACACACAGAAGGTGCCACAGAATGTTAATTATGCTCCTCATTACTTCTGTCCTGTTGTTACTATATATCTGCTGGCCAAGAACCCAGGCTGCTAAGGACATTGGTGCTGGTTACACTCTGTACACTAGGGTGTGCCTTTCACATACTGTAGTTTTTATGAATGGCGGGCCCTGGAATTGTGCAGCCAAAGACAGTGGTCCTGCCAAGATTTTATTTCAAGGATAAAGTCTTAAAAGCTTCCTATGGGGGGCTTCCCTGGTGGCGCAGTGGTTGAGAATCTGCCTGCTAATGCAGGGGACACGGGTTCGAGCCCTGGTCTGGGAAGATCCCACATGCCGCGGAGCGACTAAGCCCGTGAGCCACAATTGCTGAGCCTGCGCGTCTGGAGCCTGTGCTCCGCAACAAGTAGAGGCCACGACAGTGAGAGGCCCGCGCACCGCGATGAAGAGTGGCCCCCACTTGCCGCAACTAGAGAAAGCCCTCACACAGAAACGAAGACCCAACACAGCCAAAAATAAATAAAAAAATAAAAATTTTTTAAAAATTTAAAAAAAAAAAGAAAAAAGCTTCCTATGTCTTTAAGAGCATGGTAAAATATGTAGGCTTACATCTCTTAGGAGTAAAACCTTATAGTCCTCTCGGATCTTTGATCTTCCCAGCAAAAAATTTATAAAATCTAGGCAATGGGCCTCAGGATCCTTAGGGTCAAAGCTGCCTCTGGCATGGAGGGGGTAAGGTGATGAAAAGACAGGTAATACCCAGCAGATGAGAAACACTAATTAACAGGAAGCCTTTGGATCAGGATTTCTCCTGTGAACATAGCTTAGCCTGTGCAGACAGAACCTGCCCATCCTGATCATGGTCTATCTGAGTTGAACAGGACCTATAAAGCAGGATGCCACAACATGTGAATGTGGCCTGTCCAAGGGTGGCTGCCAACCCAGAGGACACAGGGTCTGGAATGTTTGGCATTGTCTTCATCTGATCTCTTACCCACCAAATGCAATCGTCCAGAAATGAAAGACAGGGCCTAAGAAAAAGCTTTAGTACAATTTCTGGGCCAGTATTGTGGAACCTTGCCTTAGGTGGAAACAATTGCACTTCCTCAGTTAATCATGGTAAGCCCACACAGTGACATATTACATTAAAATCTTAAATAATTATGAAGACTCTAGAAACAGAAAATTCTTGCAATGTAAAGTAAGACCATCATAAGGTATACAAAATGTCAGGTACACCATGATTATAATTGGATAAAAATGTGTATGTATCCGGCTAAGGGCCAAATGGAATCTCAAACTAAAAATGATTCTATTAGGCTGCTAATAGGTATGAGGTTTCTTCTGGGGGTGATGAAAATTTTCTAAAATTAGATTGTGGTGATGGTTGCATGACTGTGAATATACTAAAAACCACTGAATTGTACATTTAAATGGGTGAGTTTTATTGAATGTAGATTATATCTCAATAAAGCTGTCGTTTTTTTTTTTTCAAAAGTACTTGCATACAAAAAATTTTTTTTTCAGCGAGGTAAGATTATGAGTCTTCCGCCTTTAAAAAAAGTGGGTTTTTTTGGAAATGGTTTTTTTGGGGAAATGTTAACAGGAATAACATGTAAATAAGAAGGAGCAAGTCACTCCTCTTTTCTCCAGCTTTCCAGTCTACTTCTAGGGTCCCTTGTTGGCAAAGCCTAACAGGGAGCCAGGAGACAAAGGAGACATGTGGTTTGCAAAGTCCCAGGCCCAGCATCACAGAGCAAAGAGTGGATTTTGAGCTAAAAGACAATAACTTAAAAATCAGTACAAATGCCCTTCAGCAAAAGAAGGGGGAATCTTAGAGAAAATCATAGAATCAATAAATAACAGAAAGTCCATGGGACTTCCCTGGTGGTCCAGTGGTAAAGAATCCACCTTACAATGCAGGGGATGCAGGTTCAATCCCTGGTCAGGGAACTAAGATCCCACATGCTGTGGGGCAACTAAGCCCGTGTGCCATAACTACTGAGCTCACGGGCCTCAGCTAGAGCCCGCATGCCACAAACCTCAGAGCCCAAGTGCCCTGGAGCCTGCTCGCCACAACTAGAGAAAAGAAAACCAGCATGCCACAACTAGAGAGAAGCCCGCGTGACGCAAAGAAATATCTGCATGCCTCAACGAAGATCCCGCGTGCCGCAACTAAGACCTGACCCAGCCCAAAATAAATTAAATAAGTAAATAATAATAAATCTTTAAAAATAAATAAATAAATAACAGAAAGCCCAGAAATTGATAAAAATTGATTTTTTAAAAAGTTGGTAAATTTAAATATAACTACTAATGGTAACTTACAAATAACTAATTTCTTTGTGTTTAAGAAAGACCACTTAAAGCTGTTCAAAAATTAAAAGATGGAGGAGGGGGCTTCCCTGGTGGCGCAGTGGTTGAGAGTCTGCCTGCTAATGCAGGGGACACGGGTTCGAGCCCTGGTCTGGGAGGATCCCACATGCCACGGAGCGGCTAGGCCCGTGAGCCACAACTACTGAGCCTGCGCGTCTGGAGCCTGTGCTCCGCAACAGGAGAGGCCGCGATAGTGAAGAGGCCCGCGCACCGCGATGAGGAGTGGCCCCCGCTTGCCGCAACTGGAGGAAGCCCTCGCGCAGAAGCGAGGACCCAACACAGCCAAAAATAAATATAATAAATAAATAAATAAAAGATTACTATTAAAAAGAAGATGGAGGAAGATATCTTATGGTTAAACTGTGCAAGATCTGTATTGTTTTGGGAGAAGGATAAGAATACTGAATAACTCTAGACATTGTTAATATAATATATATTAACTATGTATTTTAACAGTGTGGTGCTGGCATAAAGACAGACATACAGACCAACATAATAGAATAGATAGCCCAGAAATAAATCCTTGCATATGTGGTCAAATGATTTTTGACAAGGATACCAAGACCATTCAATGGGGAAAGGACAGTCTTTTCAACAAATGGTATAGGGAAAACTGGATAGCCACATGCAAAAGAGTGAAGTTGGACTCTTACCTTACACCATATATAAAAATTAACTCAGAATGGATTAAAGACCTAAACATAAGAGTGAAAACTATAACACTTTAAGGAAAAGACACAGGAGGAATGCTTCTTGATATTAAATTTGACCATGATTTCTTGGAACGACACCAAAGCACAGGCAACAAAAGTGAAAATAGATAAACAGGACTGCATCAAGATTAAAAACTTCTGTGCATTAAAAGACACAGAGTAAAAAGTCAACCCACAGAATGGGAGAAAATACAAACCAAATATCTGTTAAAGGGTTAATATCCAGAATATATAAAGAACTCCTACAACTGAACAACAAAAACAAAAACCCCCAAGCAACATGATTAAAACATGGGCAAAGGACTTAAACAGACATTTCTCAAAAAAAAGATATACAGGACTTCCCTGGTGGCGCAGTGGTTAAGAATCCACCTGCCGATGCAGGGCACACAGGTTCGAGCCCTGGTCCGGGAAGATCCCACATGCCGCGGAGCAACTAAGCCCGTGCGCCACAACTACTGAGCCTGCGCTCTGGAGCCCGTGAGCCACAGCTACTGAAGCCCGCGTGCTGCAACTACTGAAGCCCATGCGCCTAGAGCCCGTGCTCCGCAACAAGAGAAGCCACCGCAACAAGAAGCCCATGCACCGCAACGAAGAGTAGCCCCGGCTCGCCGCAACTAGAGAAAGCCCGCGCACAGCAACGAAGACCCAAGGCAGCCAAAAAAACAAAAAAGATATACAAATGCCAACAAGGACATGAAAAGATGCCCAACATCACTAGTCATTAGGGAAATGCAAATCAAAACCACAATGTGATACCATCTCATACCCATTAGGATGACCACTACTACTATAAAAAAAAATTTGTTGGCGAGGGTGGGGAGAAATTGGAACCCTTGTGCACTGTTGGTGGGAATGTAAAATGGTGCAGCCAAAACAGCATGGTGGTTCCTCAAATAAATAAATAAAATAACCCAACAATTCCACTTCAGGATATATACCCCAAAGAGTTGAAAGCAAGGTCTTGAAGAGACACTTGTACACCCATATTCATAGCAGCATTATTCACAGTAGCCGAAAGGTAGAAGCAACCCAAATGTCCATTTACCACTGATGGAGGAATAGATAAGCAAAATGTGGTCTATATGTACAAAAGGAATATTATTCAGCCTTAAAAATGAAGGAAATGTTGTCACATGCTACAACATGGATGAACCTTGAGGACATTATGCTACATGAAATAAGCCAGTCACAAAAGGACAAATATTGCATGATTCCACTTACATCAGATCCTAGAGTAGTTGAATTCATAGAGACAGAAAGTAGAATGGTGGTCGCCAGGGGTTGGGGGCAGGCGGAGAATGGAGAGTTAGTATTTATGGGTATAGAGTTTAAGCTGAGAAAGATGAAAAAGTTCTGATAATGGTTGCACAACAGTGTGAATGTATTTAATGTCACTGAACTGTACACTTAAAAATAGTTAAGATGGTAAATTTATGTGTATTTTACCACACTTTAAAAAATGAATGAATGAATGGTAGAAACTATTTGTAATGCATAAAATCAACAAAGAATTAACATTCCAATTATACAGTGTGCCCCTAAAAATTAATGAGGTGGTGATAAATAACCCAGTAGAAAAAATAGGCATAATGTATAAATAGCACTTCACAGAAGAGAAAAACACTGACAGACTTTTCTGTTTACCTAATAGCCATTCACCTCTTCTTCCTTATTAACAGAGCCCAGATTTCGTCCCAGGTAGCAATGTTTCCAGCTAAAAATATTCACTGTCTACAGTTTTCTCGCATATTGAAGAGGCCATGTGATACAGTTCTGGCCATGAAGAAAAAAATGAAAGTGCTGAGGATTTCTGGAAAAGTTTTTCATTATTGATACAGCTAATGCCCTTTCTTCCTTCCTCTTGCTTAAATGTGTGTCCAAAGCATGGAGATGCAGCAGCTGTATTGTGTCTAACAGGAAACCATCATGGGGACACAGGCCAAAACACTGAAAGTGTGGGAAGACGGAGAAGCCTGGACTCAGTGAATTCACTGCACCAAACCTGGACTACCTACCTATCCCCCAATTTCTTGTGATTTGAGACAAATAATCCTCCATCTATTTAACAACCACACTGAAGTTTTTGAATCCTTGCAGGTGAAAGTATTCCTGACTGATTATGACTTTTACCAGAAATGAGAAACCACAAGAGTAAGAAAACTAAATTGTGGAATTGGCTGAGCGGAAGTAGGTCAGAGAGTACCAAGGAATCAATCATTTCAGGCTGAAAAGGTGGTGAAATTTGATATGTGGTAATGAAATATCTGGGCAGAATATCATCTGTCATACCTTGTCATATAATGTGCAGTCTACAAAGTGCTATGGGAAAAAAATTAGCAAAGTAAAGGAGATAAGGGAGTTCTACAGATGGGAGCTGCTTTTATATGAGTTGGTCAAAAAGGCTACTGTGATAATGTGAAAGGTAGGCAGGGATCTCAAGGAAGTGAGAGAGAGAGCCATGAGGCTACCTGGATGACACTGTCCAAGCTGTGGGAATAGGAGGGGTATCACTGGAGTGTTCCTGGAAGACTAAGGAGACAAAGAAAAGGAGGATAGTAAAAAATGATGTAGAGGGGTGTGTCATAGGGGAGGGGAGTGAGAGCATGGAAGGCCTTGGGTCCACTGTAAGGACTCTGAGTGTGCTGGAAACCAAATGCCTTGCCACTGTCAGCAAAGGATCTCTAAAAGAGGAGTGAACTGAGACTCAAGTTAGTGAGATGCAAACACAGAGGCAAGGGAATGTGGAAAACTTCAGGGCTAAGAGGGGCTCTGTCTGCAGACGCCGGAAGTCCTGGTGTTGGGATACTTGTGAGGCTGAAAACGTCAACTGCTTCAATACCTCACCCTGCGGTCCAAGCCAGCAGCGCTGTGAAGCAACAGGCCAGCAGGGCAGAAGGCTGGGAGCCCAGAACTTTACCCAGTACCTTCACACTTAATAATTCTTTGCCAAACAAGACTTCCCTGGTGACGCAGTGGTTGAGAATCCGCCTGCCAATACAGGGCACACGGGTTCGAGCCCTGGTCCGGGAAGATCCCACATGCCGTGGAGCAACCAAGCCCGTGCGCCACAACTACTGAAGCCCGCGTCCTGGAGCCTGTGCTCTGCGACAAGAGAAGCCACCGCAATGAGAAGCCCACGCACGGCAATGAAGAGCAGCCCCCGCTCACCGCAACTAGAGAAAGCCTGTGCGCATCAATGAAGACCCAACACAGCCAAAAATCAATCAATCAATCAATCAATAAATTTATTAAAAAAAAAAATTCTTTGCCAGACAAAGAAGGAATGCCAGTGGAAGAAGATGGGATTAAGGGTGCTGTTTTCCTGCCTTTGCTTAAAAAGTGCCGCAAGCCTGGGCCGTTAAATTCTGGGAGTGGGGGGACTGAGAGAGCACAAAGGCTGGCCTGAGAGCCAAAAATTCTCAGGCTCAAAGACTCTCTAGAAAAAAATCTTGACTGCGGTTACTTGCACATAGAATTAATTGGAAATAGATCATCCAAAAACCTACTAGGTTTAGGAGAGGACTGTGTTGACTGAAAAACAAAACAAAACACAAAGCATGGTAACAGCCTATGGCTGTTGAACTCTAAAGCAACCTCTGGGTCCCCAAGTAGTACCAGGAGGAAGACAAGGGCATTATCTCCAAAGATGGAGGGAGACACAGGTTTACCCCAGGGAGAAGACTAGGGGCTGCCAGAGTGGCACATTAAGGAACTTACTTCTCTATCAGGGCAGGGAGTCCTCACTGCTCCTGTCCAGTAGGATTCAGTAATTGTCTAGCAGGATTTGATAATTTCTAAAGGTTGGTAACTGCTGTAATTTCCCATTTTCCCCTTTCTCTGAGTGGGAGTTTTATTGCCGTTATCCTGGTCTTCTCACCACTGTATATTAGGTATCCTGGACACAAGCAATTTGTCGTTAAGCTTACGGGTTGCAGGACTACCAGAGCCATGTTCGTACGTGATGGAGAGGATGGTACTCCTTCAGAGATCTGGGGTGTCAAGCTGGACACTGTCTGTGGATGAGACTTTGTGGTTGTCTCCCTTAGGGGGAGGCAAATGCGCCTCTCCACCGAAAGGGAAGAAGGGCGTGTACAGAGAGATGTGAGGTAGCAATCAGAGGAGGTCTGACCCTGTCTCAACCTCTAACTCCTTATCTCTTGCCTGATGTACTATAGAGGCTCTGGTCTTCCTTGATGTTAGGGTGGCCATTGAAGGGGAGAAGAAATCATTTTTCCTCTACCTTTCTAGACTCTTGACTGAGGCTCCCCTGTAATAAAGAGACATTAATGGGAGAAAAACGAATTTAATTACATGTGTACGCATGGGAGTCCCATAAAGATATGAGGCTCAAAGAAGTGACCAGAGGAGGATGTCTTTATACCTTGTAAATAAAGAAACAATAAATCTGTAAAGAATTGACAAGACAAAGGCGTTTGAGCTAGTGGTAAAATGGTGAAGAAGTAACAAGGTTTGTTTATACAGCCTTCTGGGCCCTAAATTCCCTATCTCTAGTGATAAGGATGCCTTTCTACCCTCCTGCTACAAGGAGTGTACTTTTCACATGGGAGATTTTTCTCCTGCTTTCAGGGGGTCAAAGGAGGGTCAGAGTGACCTTTTTGCACTGACTGTTTCTCAAGTACCTTTAATTCAAAATAATATGCCACAGTGCCTAATTTGGGGTGACATACTCTGAACCCCTACACCATGTAACTAAGATTTGACTGAAATATAAGTAGAAATCCACTGGGGACTTTAGAAAGGTTTTTGCTTTCTTGATACATGCTTCCTGTTCCTCTTTCTTCCACTCTAGAGTCCAGACTTAAAGCTGGAGGTGGATCAGCCATCTAGCTCCCAACCACGTGTAACAAGATCAGGACAAAAGCCAACATGCTAGCAATGCTGGGGAAGAAAGGGATAGAAGAAAACACAAGGAAAAAAAGAAAGAAAGGGCAAGCTAAGCCTGAGTCCTAAATGGCTATTAAGCAGATGTACCAGCCCAGGATACCTTACCCGTGAACTTGTTTTATGAAAAACACAACAACAATGATAAATATACATGTTTAAACCTAGTAAATCTGTATGTTTAACACTAATAATCAGGGAAATGTAAATGAAAATGGTGAGATACCCTTTTATGTTCATCAGATAGGCAGAACGTGTAACACCTGATATGAAGTGTTGGCAAGGAAATGGAGAAACGCGGACATTCATACATTGCTGGTAAAGGGTACATTGGTGCAATCACTTTGGAGAGCAACTTGGAAGAAGCCAGTACAGTTGAAGATAGGCATAACAATTCCAATTCTAGATATAAACCCTAGACCCTTGATATTTAGTGTATGGTCTGTGGAGTACAAGAATCCCTTGCACTTGTGCACAGGAGACATAGAAAAGCATATTCCTTGCAGTGTTGTTTGTAACAGAAGAAAAAAAGGGAGAGGGGAGATGTCTATCAACAAAAGAATAAACAGATAAATGTTGTTATACTCATATGACAATTAAAATGCATGTACTAGAGCTTCATAAATCAACATGTATAAATCTCAAAAAGATACTGTTGACCTAAAAAAAGCAAGTTATAAGGTAATAAATATAGTATATCATCATTTATATAAATTTTTTAAAACTGTAAAATGATTATTTTGTTTATGAATATTTATATATATGAAATACAAGTACAAAAATGCATGATTGTAATAAACATGAATTCAGGGTAGTGGTTGCCTCTGGAGAAGGGAGGAAAGTAACAGCCTAGGGGGTTCAACTATGTTTTTATTTATTTTTTAATGTAAATTTGAAGCAAAAAGTAAAATGGTAATACTTGATAAAGCTTGGTTATGGGTGCCCTTGTGATTTTATTATTCTATTTTTCTCTGTGTTGGTAGTATTTCACAATTTTCAAAGAAAAGAAAGAAAGGAAAAGAGATTCAAAGCAAGTACTAGAACAAGAGCAAGATACCGTCAAAAAGAAAACTAGACACAGGTTTTCAAATGGAAAGGAACATACTGATTGGGAGAAGGACAATCATAGGCTTCAAATGCTGCTGCTTTAAACGCTGCCGAAGTACTGCAAATCACTGTCTGCCTTCCAGTTAATTAACCCAGTCTCTTTCTGTGATTTGCTAGGTCAGAGAGATGAAGAAAGGCCTTTTGATGCTAAACTTATTTAAGCCCCAAAATACTTGAGGCATGAACATGCCTGGGGTGGGGGGGGTGGTTACAGATTCAGTTCTTTACTTAACAAACTTGATAACTAACATTTATTTCATGCCCATTATGTTCCAGGCACCATGCTAAGAACTTCGTATGGATTATCTCATTCCACCTTCGCAACACCCTTATGTGATAGATAGTATAATTACTCCTTATATTACAAATGAGGAAACCAAGCTAGTCACAGGTATGTGATAGAGCTGTGATTTATACCTGAGCAGTTTTGCCGCCAGAGGCCTCATTCTTATCCACCTTGCAACATGCCAGGTGCTGTTAGATGCTGAGGGTACAGGACTCCATAGACTTGCAAGCAATAGACAACTTTATTGACATCCAATTCTATTCCATGCATTCCTGCTTGTTCAATGCAGTAGTTACATAAAGATTTTTTGGGGGGGCCATGACACACAGCTTGCAGGATCTTAGTTCCCTGACCAGGGACTGAACCCGTGCCCTCGGCAGCGAAAGTGTGGAGTCCTAACCACTGGACTGCCAGGGAATTCCCGTACATAAAGTTTTAAAATGTGCAAAGAAATGCCATAATATTTAACAATGCACATGTAGTGATAGAACAAAGAAGTGCAATGAAATGAACTTCATTTAAGTTAAAGTTTCTCTTCTCCCACAGGTGGAAGGTTGCTGTGGAAAAAGGTGACCCTGGGTGACTCCTGTTTTTCCACTTTGTCCTATTTTGCTCCCTACTCAATTAGATGTGGTTTGTGGCCCCTCCAAGGTTGGGGTAAGAAGGAGGAAGGGAAAAGTGGTAAAAGACAAGAGAGATCTTACGTAGTACTGTAACTAGCATCTTAATGTATAACAATCTAGTTCACATTAGTACCAACTTAATTTCAATTGTATATGAAAAACTTTGCTCCTATAAGCTCCATTCCCTTCCTGCTCCTTTGTGCTATTACTGTCATACAATATACATTGTATGTGCATCAACACAGATTTATAATTGTTGCTCTATGTATCTGTTTTTAAATCAGGGGAAATAAAGAATTACAAGCAAAAAACACATTCATATTGCTTTTAATATTTACCTATGCAGTTACTTTTACCACTGCACTTTACTTCTTCACATGAATTCAAGTTACTCTCTAGTATCTTTTTATTTCAGCTTGAAGGACTCTCTTTAGTGTTTCTTGTAAGGGCAGGTCTGCTAGCAATAAATTCTCTCCATTTTTGCTTATCTAGGAACGTCTTATTTCTCCTTTATCTTTGAAAGATAGGTTTTTTGGTTGTTGTGGTTTGTTTGGGTATAGAAGTCTTTTTTTAAAAATATATTTATTTATTTGTTTTTGGCTGCGTTGGGTCTTCGTTGCTGCGTGCAGGCTTTCTCTAGTTGCGATGAACAGGGGCTACTCTTAGTTGCGGTACGCGGGCTTCTCATTGTGGTGGCTTCTCTTGTTGCGGAGCATGGGCTCTAGGTGCACGGGCTTCAGTAGTTGTGGTGCACGGGCTCTAGAGCACAGGCTCAGTAGTTGTGGCTCAGTAGTTGTGGTACATGGGTTTAGTTGCTCCACAGCATGGGAGATCTCCCCAGATCAGGGATCAAACCCATGTCCCCTGCACTGGCAGGCAGATTCTTAACCACTGCGCCACCAGGGAAGTCCCTGTTTGGGTATAGAATTCTTAATTGACAGTATTTTTTTTTCAGCCTTTTGAATATGTGATCCCAATGCCTTCTGGCTTCCATAGTTTCTATGAGAAATCAAATAATCTTATTGAAGATCCCTTGTATGTGATGAGTCACTTTGCTCTTGTTGCTTTCAAGATTCTCTGGGGACTTCCCTGGTGACACAGTGGTTAAGAATCCTCCTGCCAATGCAGGAGACACAGGTTTGAGCCCTGGTCCAAGAAGATCTCACATGCCACAGAGCAACTAAGCTCGTGTGCCATAACTACTGAAGCCCATGCGCCTACAGTCTGTGCTCTGCAACAAGAGAAGCCACTGCGATGAGAAGCCCACGCACCACAACAAAGAGTAGCCCCCACTCACCACAACTAGCAAAAGCCCACGCACAGCAACAAAGATCTAATGCAGCAATAAATAAATAAATAAAGATTCTCTTTGTCTAACTTTTGATAGTTTGATTATGATGTGTCGAGGTCTGACTCTCTTCTTGTTTATACTACTTGGAGTTTGTTGAACTTCCTGGATGTGTATAATAATGTCTGACATCAAATTTGGGAAGTTCAGGACTATTATGTTATTTTCAAATCCTCTTTCTGCCCTTTCTCTGACTCTTTGTCTGAGAGTCCCATTAGGCATATGTTGGTACACTTAATGATGTCCTACAGTCTCTAGTGCTGTCTTCATTTTTCTTCATTCTTTTTTTTTTTTCCTTTCTGTTCCTCACACTGGATAATCTAACTTTAAAGTTCACTGATTTTTTTTTTCTGCATGTTCAAATCTACTTTTGAGCTCTTCAAGTTAAATTTTCATTTCAGTTAGTGTACTTTTATCTCCAGGATTGCTACTTGTACATTATTGTTAACTATAGTTTACATTAGGTATCCAGAACTTATTCATCTTATAACTAAAATTTTGTACTTTTTGATTAATATCTGCCCTTTTCCAATCTATTCTTTTATGGCTAGAAGTCTGTGTTCTAAAAACTTTGTTTAACCACAAGTCACAAAGATATTCTCCTATCTTTTAGATGCTTTATAGTTTTAGCTTTTATGTTTAGGTTTATGACTAATTCAGCATTAGTTTTTATATATGATGTGAGATAGTTGTTAAGGATTTTCTATATTGATATCCAGTTGTTCTAGCATAATTTGTTGAAAAGATTTTCCTTTCCTCATTGGATTGCTTTGACATCTTTGTTGAAAATCAAATGATTATATGTGTGTCTGTTTCTGGGATTTTTCTTCAGTTCTATTCATCTATTAGTTGATCCCTATAACAGTACTATGCTGCCTTGATTATTTTACATTTATTGTAAATACTGAATTCAAGTAATGTTAGTCCTCCAACTTTGTTCTTATTTTGCAAGATTGCTATAGATATTCTAGGCCATTTCTGCTTCCATACAAATTTTACTTCTTTTTTTGTTTGTTTGTTTGTTTGTTTTGACGGCACCATGAGGCATGTGAGATCTTAGTTCCCTGACCAGGGATCGAACCCGTGCCTCCTGCATTGGTAGCGTGGAGTCTTAACCACTGGACTGCCAAGGAAGTCCCCATACAAATTTTAGAATGAGCCTTTCAGTTAAAAAAAAAAAAAGTCTAGTGGACTTATGATTGAGACTGCATTGAATCTATAGTTGTATTAACAATATTGAATCAGCCAATCCATGTGATTAGGAAACGCCCAATCCTCCTCAGGTGTGTCCCTCCTTTACATTCACACTACTACCATGCTCACAACACTTCTGATACCAGATGCGTGGGGTTTTTTCTCACATCAAGCAATTTTCTGTGACACCAGTTGGGTGTCCTACAATTTAACTCAATTCTTATACTATTCACCTGGAGTTAGCAACAGATCCCACAAGTTAAGGGCTCATTATCAGGAGACAGCCCCCACTCAGCTGTCAACTGCTAGTAGGTCCCCAGGTTACCAACAACTTCCGGCTAACTTGGCTACAGTTCAGAGGTTCCCATGATCTCCTCCCTCTTGGATTCAATTATTTGCTAGAACAGCTCACAGAATTCAGGTAAATACTTGCTTACATTTACCTGTTTATTGTATAAAAAGGGATAATGTAAAGGATACAGATGAACATCCAGATGAAGAGATACACAGGGCAAGGTTCGGGAGGGTCCCAAACACAGGAGCTTCTGTCCCTGTGGAATTGGGATCTGTCACCTTCCCAGTACGTGGATGTGTTCACCAATGTAGAAGCTTTACCAACCCCATACTGTTGGGATTTTAATGGAGGCTTCATCATGTAGGCATGGTCAATTATTAACTCCATTTTCAGCCCCTCTCCCCTCTCTTAGAGAATGAGGGAGTGGGGCTGAAAATTCTAAGCTTCTAATCATGGCTTGGTCTTTCTGGTGACCAGCCCTGATCCAAGAATCATCCAGGAGCCCATCCAGAGTCACCTCATTAGAACAAAAGACACTCCTATCACCCAGGAAATTCCAACGGATTCAGAAGCCCTGTGTCAGGAACTGGGGTCAGAGATTAAATGTAAGAACAAAAGATTCTCCTAGCATCCCTATCAACAAGGGTTGCAGGAAGCCTGTGTCAGGGACCAGGGATAGAGACCAATATATATATTCCTTATTATTTTATACCATGAAGAAGGTATATTTCATCATTTATTTAGAGTTTACTTAATTTCTCTCGGCAATGTTTAATAATTTTTAGTGTAGTTACATGTCTTTTGTTAAATTTATTTCTAAGTATTTATGTTTTCTAAAATTATTATAAATGGAGTGTTTTTTCATTTTCCAACTTTTTGCTATGGTATATAAATATACAACTGATTTTTATGTATAACCTTATATCCTGGGACCTTGCTAAATTCACTTAATAGTTGTGGTGGTTGCTTTGTGGAATCCATAGGATTTTCCTCACATTCAGTCATATTATCTGCAAATAGAGACACTGACTTGACACTTTATATCCCATCAATATAGCAATCACTTCTAAATTTATATCTCTAGTATGACCTCTTCCCTGGGCTCCAGACTTGCATATATACCAATTCTTAACATTTTCCCTAGTCATTTTTTATTTTGCAATGTTTTTAGGTAAAATTTTATAATATAACATTTACCATTTTAAAGTGTGCAATTCAGTGGTTTTCAGCCTATTCACAACGTTATGCAATCATCACCATTATCTCCAGAACATTTTTTTCACTCCAAAAAGATACCTTGTCTATCTATTAGTAGACATTCCCCATTCTTCTTCCCCTCAACTACTGGCAACCACTAATCCTTCTGTCTCTACAAATTACCTATTCTGGACATGTTATATAAATGGAATCATACAATATGCAGCCTTTTAAGACTGCCTTCTCTCACTTAACATAATGCTTTCTTGGTTCATCCATGTTGAAACATGGATCAGTACTACATTCCTTTAAATGGCTGAATAATATTCCATTGTAAGAGTATATAACATTTTGTTTATCCATTCATCAGTTGATGAATATTTGGATTGTTTTTTGGCTATTATAAAAATAATACTGCTATGGACATCCATGCACAAGTTTTCACATGAACATATGTTTTCGATTTTTTTTTTTTTTTTGGCCACACCGTGCTGCATGTGGGATCTTAGTTCCCCCACCAGGCATCAAACCTGGGCCCCCTGCAGTGGAAGCGTGGAGTCTTGACCACTGGACCACCAGGGAAGTCCCAACATATGTTTTCAATTATCTTGGGTATAAACCTAGAAGTAGAATTGCTGGGTCATATGGTAAACTTATTAGAAAGTTTATAGATTTGTTATTTGGTTTAGAACAAAGTCGTTACCAAATTCAACCTACTTATCTACTGATAAGGATTTTAATTTAAAAATTAAACTCCTTGACAACAAAATAAGAAGAACCAAACACTATTCCCCACAGTACTCTGAGACAAGACACCTTGGTAACTGTGGAAACATTTTCTTTCTCAGTATAAGTTTGACTGCACTTTCCCCCCAAGGTAAAGAGTACTCTTAGCAAGGTGCATATGCTTAAGTGAACACATCTACTTGTTAAAGGTATGAGCATTTATTTTAAAAGTTTTACTCTGAGTTCACAAATGACAACGAAGATAATTATACTTAACTCATATGTATTTCTCATGTTTCTCTCCATTATTTTCTGTCTGCTGTATAATTGCCTACTTTGCCTATTTTGTGGCTTTTTAAATTTCATTCTTATTATTATTATTTAAATATTTATTTATTTAGGCTGTGCCTGGTCTTAGATGCAGCACGCGGGATCCTTGCTGCACCATGCGTGATCTTTAAACATGGCATGTGGACTCTTAGTTGCGGCACGTGGACGGGATCTAGTTCCCCGACCAGGGATTGAACCTGGGCCCCCTGCATTGGGAGCACGGAGTCTTACCCATTGGACCACTAAGGAAGTCCCATGGCTTTAAAAAATTTTTTTAATTTTGTTTATTTATTTTTGGCCTCATCACATGGCATGAGGGACCTTAATTCCCTGACCAGGGATCAAACCCGTGCCCCCTGCAGTGGAAGTGTGGAGCTCTAACCACTGGACTCCCAGGGAATTCCCTTGTGGCTTTTTTTTAAAGTTTCTTTGAGATTTCTTCTGGGGAAAAATACTGTCCCTCTTCATCATCAAAGACAATTGGGAGATGTATGATGCTTTTTTTTTAATTAATTAATTTATTTGGTTGCACCTGGTCATAGTTGCGGCAGGTGGGCTCCTTAGTTGTGGCATGAGAACTCTGAGTTGCGGCACACATGTGGGATACAGTTCCCTGACCAGGGATCGGACCCAGGCCCCCTGCATTGGGAGCGAGGAGTCTTAGCCACCAGGGAAGTCCCTGCATGATGCTTTATAACTTCAAGTACTCTCTTTTAATAACATAAAACACATTTCTAATAAATAATAATATTAATAAAATTTATGAGTCTAATTAGGGACAAATAAAGGGAATAAAACTGTACAAGATTAGGAATGAGATAGAAGACATATCAGAGATAGAGTGATTAAAAGAATTCTAAGAGAATACCATATACAGCTTTACGTCAATACGTTTGAAAACTGGGGATAAATAGATGATTTCCTATATAAACAAAACCTACCCAAGAAAGATGGTGAACATGAACAGAACAATAACTGCAGATGGAATTTGAAAAGTGTTGAACTCTAACATTGTAAATTGTACCAGAACCTGATGCGTTCCTAGCTGATTTTTATCTATTCTTTAAAGAGCATAAAATTTCAATGTGATTTAAACTATTCTAGGCTATTAATGAAAAGATAGGAACCCCAGTAGTTCATTTTACAAAGTCCGCGAACTTTAAATCTAAACTGGATAAAGACAATAAAAAAACAGGAAACTGTAGACCAGTCTCATTCATGAGTACAGACATACATTTCCAAGTTTATAAATATAGTTGCATGGTTCCAAACAATTACATTTAATCCAGTAATGTAATCAAGTATTTTTGAGGTGGTTCAATAATAAGAATTTTTTCAGTATAATCCATTTTATCAACAAATTTAAGGAGAAAAACTATATAATCATGTCAATAGGTGCTGAAAAGATTTTTGATAAAATCCAGTAGCTATTCCTAATAAAAATTCTACATAAGATAGAAGGAAACCCTTCATACAATAGACTATTTACTAAAGCCCAATAGAAAGTATCCTAACTAGCAAAATACCAAAACCATTTCATTAAACTCAATAAGTACTCAGGGATGCTATGTCAATATTATTAAACATTGTCTTGGACAGTCTAGTACATTCAGTGAGACAGGAAAAATGGTATAAATATTAGGAGAAAAGGAGATAAAACTCAAGAGATACAGGTAAAAGAAAAGAAAACTAAGATAAGATGCCTGAAGACAAGATCAATATATAGGAGTTAATAGCTTTCCTCTTTTTTTTTTTTTAATAAATTTATTTATTTTTGGCTGCGTTGGGTCTTCATTGCTGCACACGGGCTTTCTCTAGTTGCCGCGAGCAGGAGCTACTCTTTGTTGTGGTGCACCAGCTTCTCATTGCGGTGGCTTCTCTTGTTGTGGAGCACAGGCTCTAGGCACGCGGGCTTCAGTTGTGGTGCATGGGATCAGTAGTTGTGGCTCGCGGGCTCTAGAGCACAGGCTCAGTAATTGTGGCGCACTGGCATGTGGGATCATTCCGGACCAGGGCTCGAACCCGTGTGCCCTGCATTAGCAGGCAGATTCTTAACCACCGTGCCACCAGGGAAGCCCTGGCTTTCCTCTTTTAATAAGCATTTAGAAAAGGAAATGAGGTTAAAAATGCTACTCCGGCTTCTCTGGTGGCGCAGTGGTTGGGAGTCCGCCTGCCAACGCAGGGTACACGGGTTCGAGCCCTGGTCCGGGAGGATCCCACGTGCCGCGGAGCAACTGGGCCCGTGCGCCACGGCTACTGAGTCTGCGCTCTGGAGCCCGCGGGCCACGACTACTGGGCCTGCGTGCTGCGGCTGCTGGGGCCCGTGCGCCTGGAGCCCGTGCTCCGCAACAAGAGAGGCCACCGCGACGAGGGGCCTGCGCACCGCAGCGAGGAGTGGCCCCCGCTCGCCGCAACCGGAGGGAGCCCATGCGCAGCAACAAAGATCCAACGCAGCCAAAATAAATTAATTAATTAATTAAAAAAAAAAACAACACCTGTTGTTTGAATTAAATCTCTTACATTTATTAAAAAAAATGCTACTCACAATAGGAGAAAAACATATAAATTACTTAGAGATAAATTTGACAAGAAAAGCACAGCACTTAAATGAAGAAAATAATAACATCTTATTTCAGAACATAAAGCACGTGCTGAACAAAAGGAAAAGCATTCATGTTCTTGGATGAGGACATTAATGTTAAAAAAGTCAATTTTCTCAAAACAATGTATAAATTTAATAAAATTTCAATTACTACTCTAATAGGGTATGGATGTAGGTTGGAATTAGATAAAATACCTGTAAAGGTTATATAGAAAAATAAATGACTGAGTATAGCAAAATGAACAGTGAAGGAAGACTTAGCAGATATTAGAACACACTGAAAAGTCACTGTTATCAAATCATTACAGAACTCTAATTAGACAAACATTATCAATGGAACGGAATAAGAATCCAGAAAGAGATTTCAGCATATATGTGAAAAGTAATATGTGATAAAGGTGGGTGGAATCACTGTAGGAAAGATGAATTATATAATAAATGGTGCTAGCACAACTAGCTATTGTGATAGATATAAAAAAATACAGATGGATAAAATGGATGGATGAAATACTTAAAAATGAATCAAACAAACAAAATCCTTGAGGGAAAAAATCTAGGAAAAATATATGTTTAATCAACAGGTAGAAGGCACTGGAAAGCCAGAAGGTATAAAAGAAAAAAAAAAGACAAATATGACTCTAAAAAATTTTAAACTTTTGTATGAATAAATACGGAAGAGATATCATAATTTAAACTAATAGACAACAGATTCAGAGAAAATATTTATAATACAGAAGAGGATAAATATTCAATAATGATAATAATGAGCTCTTACAAGCTAAGGCAGGAGAGAGTAAGAAACTAGTAGAAAATTAGGCAAAAGATATGAACAGACAATTTATAAAAGAAAAAAAATGTAATAACCAATAGACACATAAAAATACTATATCAGGGAAATATAAATTAAGGTAACTATATCACTTTAAATCTATTTTTCAAAAAAATTTTGAAGTGATAATGTCTAGTATTGGCAAGGATGTGGGGAGGAGATTCTTATATATTGTTGGTGGAAATAGGAAGTATTAGAGCCTTTTTGTAAAACAGTTGGCAATATCTATTCAAATTACATTTGTACATTTTTCAAGACACACCTGCTTTTTTTTTTTTTTTTGCTGCGTCACACAGCTTGTGGGGATCTCAGTTCCCCGACCAGGGATCAAACCCATGCCATGGCAGTTGACTTTGAGGGATTACCAGGTATTTTTAGTATTATTGAGTAAGAAAAGTAAGATGTCTAGTGTGGTCAATTTGTCACCAAGTGACCAATTGGTCTCCTCAATAAACGGTGCAGTATCAAGGGCTCAGCCTTGGTCTCTGTGGCTGGCAGGATGGCAGCAGTAGCTAGAGCCACCTTGGCAAGTGGGAGGCCAGGCTGGGGGGCCGTGAGTAAACTCAGTGTCTGCTCCCGCAGCCAATTTGCTCATGTGCCCATTGTGCCAGCACTGGGATGTCTTATGACATAGGCTGGCTGACATCAACTGGCCTAACCGTTTTGTCTCTTTGGTTGTTTAATGCCTTATCCACGGTGGATGCTCTCTGGTGGACGTTAACATTTGATATAAAGATTTGCTCACTGGTGCCAACTCTCATAGTCTACTCACAAGGCTTTTCCCTAGATTTCCTTGTACAGAACTGTCAGTCTCTTCCTTCTAGGCCCCAGGTCATTGACCACGGCCCAAGAATCTGCATATATTCTTCTCTAGGACCACTTCTCCTTCCGTAAAGTGCGTGACCAGTTGTTCGACTCATAGGGAAGTTCAACTCATAGGGAAGATTTTCCCTACCTACTATTGTTCAAGGCCATCCCTAAAAGTGGACATAATGCAGCCATAATCATATTCAGTTTTCACCCATGTACCTAGTTAACACATCTGTGACCCACGTTTGGCCTTTTCCCTCCTCCTTTAGCTGGTTTTAGAGGACCTCCCATGACAAGGCAGTCATAAGTATGACTGAGGAAAGAGGTACCTGTGCATCGGTGGTGGGTGACAAGGAGGTCTAGGTTCCCTGTTCTGCCCTCTGGTCCTACTTGATTTCACTCTTTTGGTGGATTGCTGCTGGGCCCATCTGACCTTATAACTTGGCAGGTCTGACAAAACCCCTAATGAGCATTTCTGGACCCATGGCCCCTTAACTCCCCATAGTCTAGTATTCTGTCTCTATCAGGGCCCAGTGATATGCCAGCAAATGTTTCTCAAAGGTGTGTAATTCTCTTCTTCAGATGGCATGGCCTCACTCCAGAATGGTCAGCACTGTGATTCTCCCACTGGAGTTTGCTCCATACTGAACAGATTTAACTTTTTACAGATTTACCTCAAAACTCAGGTATGGTGACTTCCCTGGTGGCACAGTGGTTAAGAATCCACCTGCCAATGCAGGGGACACGGGCTCGAGCCCTGGTCTGGGAAGGTCCCACATGCCGCGGAGCAACTAAGCCCGGGCGCCACAACTACTGAGCCTGCGCTCTAGAGCCCGTGAGCCACCACTACTGAAGCCCGTGCGCCTAGAGCCCATGCTCTGCAACAAGACAAGTCACCGCAATGAGAAGCCCGTGCACCGCAACGAAGAGCAGCCCCCGCTCGCTGCAACTAGAGAAAGCCCGTGCACAGCAACGAATACCCAACGCAGCCAAAAATAAAATAATTAATTAAAAAAACAAGAAACAAAAAAAAACCCTCAGGTATGAGTGAGAGCTGTGGGAATGGAGAACAACTTAAATAATAGATAATATACTATTATGAGAATCGCTCTATTCAACACTGGTTCATGTTCCTTGATCCATCTACAAGACACTCCAATCCCTCATGTAAATGGGCTGCTGGCAGGCATGTCCCACCAGTCCTCCAAATACACTTGGATCTGGAACACTGCTGAGACTCCAGCTGGGTCCCTGCTGTAAGAGAACATAACAATATCTGGCAAGAGTGTATAAACTAAGCAATCCAAATTCCCAGATATTATCAGACCAAATGAATAAAATGAGGATATATTAACTCAAAACTCAAAATCACAATGGTTTGGGTCCCTACCAGTTTGATAGTTTGAAACCTCAGCAGCCCATTTAAGGCAGCCTGTAATTATTTCTGGGAACCTGCAAAAGGGATGCTTCCCAGGATCCGACAGCCACCTTGCCCAGTTCCAGGGGGTACAATTGACATTGTATCCTGGGTGAACGTCACTCCCTGGAGCACAACTGAGATTCACAGTAAGTAAAATGTGAACAGTGTCCCTGGAATGGTGTAGCATTGACCCTGTGCCTTTCAGGTGTTCACAAACCAACTCCCACTCAGGACCTACTATGTTCTTCCTCTTCTGCTTCAGGTGCCCCTGGCCACTGTTGACTGTCCTTGACATTGCCTGAAGGAGAACCACTGATACTAATGTTGAGGACACCCTTCTCAGGCTCCCCACTACTCATGCCAAGGATGCAGCCCCTTAATAATCCCAGCCCAGTTGTTTGCACATTTCCAGATCAGGCCTGGGTTCTGTGCAGATATGAGGAGAAAGGCCTGCTCCCTACATCCATGGTACTTTGCTTCTCAGGTGCTCAAGCCCAAACCTTACGAAGTCTCTCACCAGAGTGTGCCATCAGCTTCCCCTCTCCATTCATTCTTCATCTCCTGCAAGCAACTCTCAACATTATCCCCTACCAAAAGTTTGCCTTAGCCATGGAATAAGCAACTGGTTTTGGGTAATCTGCCTCAATGCATAATACATCAACATCTCCATATGCCTTCTCCAACCTCCATCCAAAAGGACAAAGAAGCATATATCTAAATCAGAACACCTAATATCTGTGGTTATTTAACAGTGATTGTATGTGTGTATGTATGTATGCATGTATGTATTTAGAGGAAAAAGGGACTGGGTACTTGCTTTATATCTAGACCCATTCTAGAAATAAAACTTTGTAACTTTTAAATTTTAAAAATCTTTAATTTACTGAGTATATTTAACATTTCCAAACTATTTTCCTATGATCTACTTTCCCACAGAGAATAATTAAATAAACCACATCCAAAGATATGCAATTAACTCTACGCTGAAAACTTGACAATGAAATAAGTCTTCGGGGACAGAGAAAGGAAAACTGGTTTTACACCTTCCATAACTTCAAGTTTCCAACATCCAGCAAGGCCAAATTACAAGGACAAGTGTCTTGAGGAAAACTATAATGGCCTTGAAGAAATTGTTCCTGTTCCACATAATCAAGAAAATTGTAATATTGTTTATAGCTCACAAACACCTCGGAACTGGCAGGTCAATTCAACACAGGGAATAAATAGATACATTCAGACTTAGTAAAAATAAGCTAGTTAAGAAGATGGATGATCCTCACTTTGGATACTTCAGTACTTACCCGTGTCAATTCTTTTAGCCAAAGGCTTTCCTTTTATTTATTTATAAATTTATTTATTTATTTGTTTGTTTATATATTTATTTTATTTTTGGCTGCGTTGGGCCTTCGTTGCTGCTCTGGTTGCGGCGAGCGGGGGCTACTCTCCGTTGCGATGCGCGGGCTTCTCACTGCAGTGGCTTCTCTTGTTGTGGAGCACGGGTTCTAGGCGCGCGGGCTTCAGTAGTTGCAGAGGCAGGCTCAGTAGTTGTGGTACATGGGCTTAGTTGCTCTGCGGCATGTGGGATCTTCCCAGACCAGGGCTCAAACTCGTGTCCCCTGCATTGGCAGGTGGATTCTTAACCACTGTGCCACCAGGGAAGCCTGCAATAGATATTTTTGAGAAAAAGGAGACAGCCAACAGTATCAATGTGTAAATGAGGAGCGGCACTTCATACTGTGAGGTAGGGAAGGTGATGAGAATGAATAAAAATGCATAGAAGTTCCCACTTGGGGGAAACTAAAGAGTTCATGCCTTAAAGCCTCTATTTTCTCTGTGAAGTAGGAAGCAAGATCCCGTAGAAAGGTTTCTATACTCAAGAATCAAAGACAAAAGCAAAACACAGATTTGAAAATCAGCATTAGAGACATTAAATACCAAAAAACAGTAATAGAAGTTCTGATGTCTCTAACGTTGGGTACTATTAGAGATTTGCTTTTTAACAATCTACTGTATATGAGGCTCTTCCAGAGCAATGGTAAGTGTTAAAACAAACAAACCAAAATCTAAGACTCTCATTATTGTTCAGATTACATAAAAGCCTAGTGCAGTGTTTGGCACCAAGTAGGTATGCAGTAAGTATTTGTGGAGTGAATGAATAAATGAAGATATGAACTATGAGACATCATAAAAATATCTTAAGAACAAGAAGATACTAGGACAGGTTTTGCTGCAAATATTTAAAATAAAAAATATGCATGGGCTTCCCTGGTGGCGCAGTAGTTAAGAATCCGCCTGCCAATGCAGGGGACACGGGTTCGAGCCCTGGTCTGGGAAGATCCCACATGCCGCGGAGCAACTAAGCCCGTGTGCCACAACTACTGAGCCTGCGCTCTAGAGCCCACAAGCCACAACTACTGAAGCCCATGTGCCACAACTACTGAAGCCCACGCGCCTAGAGCCTGTGCTCTGCAACAAGAGAAGCCACCACAATGAGAAGCCTGCGCCCCGCAACAAAGAGTAGCCCCTGCTCACTGCAACTAGAGAAAGCCCGCGTGCAGCAGCGAAGACCCAATGCAGCCAAAAATAAAATAAATTAATAAATAAATAAATTAAAAAATATATATATGTACTCCAAACACACACTTAGATTAACATAACAACATTTAAGATGTGAGAAAAATCTCACTTGATAGGTAGAGATACATTATAGGGTCTTATTAAAACCTGAGCAAGATACAGCAGAACTTTGTTTCATGACTCTTATTGTCTATAAATTATGATATAAAATGGTTTAATTCCAGTGTATCAGAAAATAAAAAGTATTATCAAACTAGATTTATCAGGAATAATCTTAGGCAGGTAATGTAAGAAGGTAAAACTTAATGTAATATTAATAGATGCCTTACAAATTTTTAATTGCCTGAAAAAAAAATTCCTTTGGAAACTTACCACAATGTTTTATCATACCATAGGTACGTATTACTTTTATATAGAAAATGTTTCTTCCAACATCTTTGGAAAAATTTCAAATGTACAGAAAAGTTAAAAGAACAGTATTACAAACACATTACTATATCCATCTAGGTTCCCCCTTTTCTTTATCTCTATTTCCATTTTTTTCTGAGCCATTTTAAAATAAGTTGCAGATATAATGACATTTCAGCCCTAAACACTTCACCACTCATCTCACAGGAATAAGAATATTAACATTAATTAAATTAATTAACTTAGTTCACAATTACTATTTAATATACAGCCCATATTTAAATTTTCCCAACTGTCCCCAAAATATCTCTTATAGTTTATTTTCTTATCCGGGATTCAGTTAAGTTTCATGTATTGCATTTGGTTGTTGTATCTCTTTACTCTGTTTTAAACTAGAATAGTCCTCTGCCCTTGACTTTTTTTTTGTTTTTCACAATACTGAATTCTTAAAGAGTTAGAGTCGGTTGTCTTATATAACGTCCCACGTTCTGGATTTGATTGTCTCCTCATGATTACATTCAGGTTAAACATATTTGGGCCCAAATACTACATAGACTATGTACTGCATCAGGACTTACATAGTGCTGAAGTGTTCCCCTATTGGTGGTGCTAAATTTTATTACTTGGTTAATACAGTGGCTGCCAGATCTCTCCACTGTAAATATTCACTTCCCCTTTATAATTAGTAAGAGGTCTGTGCGGTGGTGTTATGAAACCATGAGACGGTCCTGTTCCCCAACAGTCTTTTACCCAATTATAGTTTTAGCAATTATTCATGGTCCTGACTTGGAGTAATGATTACACTGGTGGTTGCAAAATGGTAATTTTTCTAATTCTATCATATCCTTGCTCTTGCATATACCAAGGCACATCCTGTGCAAGCTCAATTTATACATTTACTTCCCTAGATCTGGATCAACCATTTCTTAAAGCCCGTGTTACTTTTCGTGGAGAATGCCCTTTCAAAACCAAGATCCAGGAACCAGATATACTTACTACTACTCCTGGGCACTTCTTTCAGCGGGCAGAGCTAAGAACCTATGAATCTATATCTATGTCTATATCTATATAGACTACATATAAACATAAGTATTTATATATTGTACTATTTATTATTTATATTATTTTTAATATATTAAAATATATAATTATATATTTATATAGTGTATATATTACAATAATTATAATTATTATATAGTATATAGTTTTAATACATTAAAATAATATATTAAAATAATATATGAATATATTATTCATATTATTTTAATATATTAAAATATATATTATATATAATATAATAATACATTATTATATATAATATTATTTATTATTTATAATATTATTTATAATACTGCTATTGGGTTGGCCAAAAAGTTCGTTTGGCTTTTTCTGTTAAAAAAATATATTATATACCTACATAAGTACATACATAATTCTTAAGTACTTATATATATACACACACACACACACACACACACACACATAAGTAGTTATATAGTATACACATATATTCTACATAGGTATAGCCATAAATACAAATATATAGATTATATATTTATAAGTATATACTGTTGACTTCTTTTGTTTTCTTTTTGGCCGTATGGCATGGCATGCAGAACTTCCCAGACCAGGGATCAAACCCATACCCCCTGCAGGAAAAGTGCAGAATCTTAACCACTGGACCACCAGGGAAGTCCCTACAGTTGACTCTTGAACAATGCAGGGGTTAGGGGCACTGACCCACCTCGCAGTTGAAAATCCATGTATAACTTACAGTTAGTCCGCTGTATACACAGTTCCTCCGTATCTGCAGTTCTACATCTGTGGATTCAACCAACCTCGGATCATGTAGCACTGTAGTATTTACTATTGAAAAAGACCTATGTATAAGCAGACCCATGCAGCTCCAACCTGTGTTATTCAAGGGACAACTGTATACACTTTTATAGCATATGTACTTATATAATACATGCATCTTCTTAACGCAATATATATACTTACTAGTATGTATTTTCCTAATTGTATCATTCCTTCTCTGTATATTAACTAGCATATATTCTTTTAAAAATTATACAGTATGTCTGTGTGTGTGTTTGTGTGTGTGTGTATATTTATAGTATGTGTATATATACATATATTTTTCCCCCTAAATCTTATGTTAATACTGCTACTTCCAATTCAAATCCAACACCACAGGGTTCTTCTTCAACTTCCCCTGTTCCATATGTATTTCTACTTTTTCCACAGAAGGAACCCCGATTCCCAATATCAACATATGTACTCATTTGCTCTATGCCACAATAATGACAAATTGTTGCAGAATTACAAAACCAAGATGACTACCGATAATAAATCTAAATAAAGTTGAAGATTTATTTGTAGTTAATCTTGCTTTTAGAATCTATTCCAGTCAGTACGTAATCAGAAGCAGAAGCCCTAGGAAATGTAAATAACAAGGAATTTACTATAGGGATTTGATCTTATGCAGTTGTGGAGGTGTTTAAGGAGTCTCTGTGAGGCCGGTGTTTCTGGGTCTGCTGCTGGAACCTGTGAGGAGGGACTGCAGTATAAGTCAGACGCTCACTACCTGAGGTTCTCATGGCAACTCCAGTGATGGGGGTCCTGCAGGAGAAGCCAGTGCTCGCCACCAGTTAAAAGCCCACTCCACCGAAATGGTATTGCTTATTGTCAGTTCTGTCTTACGGAAGGGAGTCACCACAGAGCTCGAAGAGTTACCCTCACAAATCCGTTTCTTACGTCTTTGGTGAAGGGAGTGTGTTTTGGACCCTTTCATGGGATATATTTAAGGAGATGGTGAGCAGGTCTTACAGGATGGAAGAGGATTCTGGGAAACAAGTCCAGTTTAGCTAATATAACACAGTGTAAATCCACCATAGTCTACAGTCAGAAAACTATACTCAGAAGCTACTTGAATTAACCATTTTCTCTGTGTAGTTATGTTATCAATTTGATGTACAATTAGGTTCATTTGGTTAGATTTTACTTTTTCATTTATTTACATGTCTCATAAAGTAAAACTATATTAGAAGGTATACTCAGAGAAGTCTCAGTCCCACACTATCTCCTCCACCCTGCTCTGACCCATCCCTTATCAGGTACTATTTTCACTCTATAGATATAGTTTTCCATATATATATATGGAAAACTATACCTTGCAATAAAAGCACACTTTAAAAATTTAATACCCCAAATTACCAAATTCACAAAGAATATTTCAAAGAACTCTGTATCTTATTAACACACCCAAGGATAGTATAAGCAAGATGTTATAAGACGAAATAACATATTGACATAAACATCCTTTGGTAAATGTTAGAAATATAATATCTAACAAATTTTGTGAATTAAAAAGCAAGGGCTTCCTTCAAGAATTAAAGTCTGAGAAATGTGAGTTCAGGGGAAGAGATGTCCAATGCTAAAAAGACTGAAAATCTAGACTTGATACAATAGCATTTTATTTAAAAAACAACAAAGTTTTTTTGTTGACTGTAACCTTCATATGTATCAATAATGGGTGCTTATACGATTTTTGATTATATTAACAGAAGCATGGTTCCTAGGTTATTGCAATGAGAGATTCTATTCTTTGTTGGTTGGATCAAATCTGGAACAGTGTTTAATTCATGGGACCACGTTTTAACAGGAACATTGAAAAGAGTATGCAGAAAGATGAGAAAATGCTTAGACAGAACTCCCTTCAAATATTTGAAAGCAGTTCCACAGAATAAGAAACAAACTCATCTTGTGTTCCTCTATAAGGCGAAACTCAGATCAGAATATAGATGTCATAAAGAGGAGGATTTCAAGTTAACTTCAGAAAAAATAAGTTACAGTTGAATGTACTGTATTAGTGAGGTCCCTACCACTAAAGTATTTGGTAGAGTTTAAAATTCCACAGAGGAGATTCCAAGTATCTCCCAGTGGGAAGATTGTGGGGAATCAACTCTAAGATTCTGTTTTCTATTCACACCTAAATAGCTTCTGAGAGTAGCCCACTATTAAACAATATAGGATGTGTTATTTGTAATGATGACCTTGATTCATAAAGAAAATATTAAACTGTGATTAGCTCTACAGCATTGAACATGGTTGGAGCTATAGAAGCTTCCTAGAGGCTGCTTACCTGTTTTCGAGCAGTTGACCAATTCATGTGGGATCAGACTTGGCTGGGCAAGTCTGGCTGATGGGTGGGACTATCCAGTGTCTATAGAATGCAGGATTCAGGTTAGAAACACCAGTCGGAAATAAACTTATCTCCAGGGAAGAGAGGGTCAGGCCTATCAGCAAGGCTTCGTAACAGTGTCTCAGCCATCATCTGGAGCAATGTTCGGAGTAGCACTTCTCACCTAGATTTGTTTTCCAGCTTCCTGTGAATACGTGAATGCCCTAGGGGAAAAGGGGATGGTGAGAAAAAGCTAAAAGAACTGTGTTGACTAAAATGTCTGTAAGACTTTAAAATGCAAGATAAGACTGCTTTGATGCCCATATGGCATGCTATAACACAAAAGGGAGGTGTTATTTCTGTTTCTGCTCAACACAAACTGGCTTGGCTCATTAGAGGCTCCAAGAACACAGTGCCACTGTTTTGTGTAGAGGGTTTCAGCACATCAACACTACCAAATCCCATCAGTGCTGGGATTTGGGGGGAAATGCCCAAGAGGAGAGAGTTAGGATGTGTCCAGTAGCCAAGGACCTGCATTTAGTTTTGCAGGCAGTGGGGGCCTCAGAAGCTAAAGAAAGAAGGTAAGGCCTTCTTCAGTACCATACTGAGATATGTCTTGGTGATTCTCAGTAATAAAAGGGGGAGAGTTCAAGTGTAGAATTCCCTTGGGAGAAGGTGAGGATAAGCAGCCATTTCTACAGAGTAGCTAGTTCATTATTCTAAACACAATCTGTCTGTACATTAAATATGTCTGTAAATTCTTTGACACGTCTTTCATTGAGAGGTGGGTTCTATAGTCTCTCTCCATGAATTTGGGCTGGACTTTGTGACTTACCTGTATCCAATAAAATGCAGCAGAAGTGATGCTGTGTGACTTAGGAAGCTAGGTCATAAAATGCAATACAGCTTCCACCTTGCTTACAGGAACCCTAGTATATGGAGCCCTCAGCCGCCTTGTTACAAGTCTGACCACCCTGAGGCAGCCATGCTAGGAGGAAGCTCAGGCCACGTGAAGAGAGTATTTAGGCATCCTGGCTGACTGCCTTACCTGAGGTCCCAGCTTCAACCACCTGACATATGAGGAAATCAGCCTCCAGGTGATTCCAGACCCCCATGACTGAGACACCTCCAGGCATTCAGTCTTCTCAGCTGAGGTCACAGGCATCATGGAGCAGAAATAAGCCATGTCTGCTATGCTTTGTCTGAATTCTAACCAAGAGGGTAACTTTATGTTTCACAAAGGGCAAACCTATAATGTTTGATCCTCACAATGACACAGATAGATAGGACTGGCATTATCACTCCCCTCGTTTTACAGATTGAAACAACAACAAACAGGTATTTGTGCTTACCAGCCTTGAGATTACATAGCCAAGATGTGGTGTGGTGACACTAAAATCCTGATCTTTGGAGTCCAAAGTTTATGCTTTCTCTGTATTTTCCCATGTGGATCCTGTGGGTTTTTAGAATGGCCTAAGGAAATCAGTAAGATATATCTTGAAGACGAAGTCAGAAAATGTTTTATTTATTTATTTGGCTGCGCCAGGTCTTAGTTGAGGCATGCAGGATCTTCGTTGGAGCATGTGGGCTCTTAGTTGCGGCATGTGGGATCTAGTTCCCTGACCAGGGATGGAACCCGGGCCCCCTGCCACGAGAGTGCAGTCTTAATCACTGGACCACCAGGGAAGTCCCCAGAAAATGCTGAATAAATGAAAGCTAACAAGAATCAATATTAAATTGATGAGATCAGCCATCCTGTGGAGAAAAAATATCACGTAAAATATTGTGGCTGATAAAGAAAACTATACCTGTGGATATTGAAGAATCCTTGCATCCTTGGGATAAATCCCTATAAAATAGATAACTAATAAGAACACAGGGAACTGTGTATAGCACAGGGAACTCTACTCAATACTCCGTAATGGCCTATATGGGAAAAGAATCTAAAAAAAAAAAAAGAGTGGATATATGTATACGTATAACTGATTCACTTTGCTGTATACCTGAGGCTAACACAACATTGTAAATCGACTATACTCCAATAAAAATTAAAAAAAAAAAGAAGGCTATACTTTAAAATGAAACCAATGGAATAAAAATCTTAGGAGTTTTAAATGTTATGAAGAAGTGTTATAATGATATAATATTTCTAGGGGCTGATTTTTAGAAAATGAAATAGGACTGTTAGAGAATAAAAAAAACTCTGCTAATTGTATTTCTGATGGTATCAAGGGGAAAAGGTGCCATGACTGGCTGCTGGTTCTATGTTTGTCTGCTTAGATTTCCTTATAGTAAAGAAGGGTGCTTCAGAATAGTATAGCTTGATGACATTATCCCTTAGGATAATCTTCATTTACACTACTTTTGTCAAGCCACATTTTGATTTAAATTTAGTGTCTCAAGGAGACGTCTCCACTTGGAAGGGAAAGTACAAAGAAGCTAACAAAGCATACCATGCTCGTTCTATAGGTGGTATTTTGTATTTTTCAATGTAGGGTAATATTAATATTCTGATTAAACAAGCAGTCTCATACACAACTCCTTACCTTGGGAGTAAGGATCTCCTCTTGGGGTCATGGTAACTCTATCCACACACAGACATTCTGCTTCAGAAGTCAGTAGGACGGCTTTCTATCTCTTGAATCATGGTGAATACAAGAAGGTCACTGGTGACTTTCCCCCTATGGGTAGTACACTTAAAGCTTCTCATGACTTGATGTTTACGTTACTTTGTGATTAACTGCACACCATCTGGAGCTCACAGTAACTTCCACTGTTTCTCACTCCTATTTCTCCCTTCCTTAAATTTTTTCCCTTTCATATTCCCCTTTCCTTTCACATACATGTGTTTTTAATAATAAATTGGGTTTCTTTAATTCCATTCTGTAATTGGGCCTCTCAAAGGTAATTTACCTCTCTTCTCTTGTCTTCATGCATATTTGGCATAAAGAATTCCTTGGAATATTGTTTATGAGCAGGACAAAAGTATTTAAAATATTTTGACTGATTTTCTTAAAAATAAAAATGATTCAAGTTTGGATGCTTCAAATGTCTAGAATGCTCCGTGCCTTGTGCAGGCCCTAGCACATAGAAAGCGACATTTGACATTTGTTGAATGAATCTGGAAAACGAAAAATAGACTAAACATTTTATTCCTGAACGATGAAGCAAGAAAAAAAAAAAGCTTTTAGACTTCCACTTAGACCCACTTTAACAGGCCAAATCTTTTAATGAAAAGGATCCAAGCATCATTCTCGTAACTTGGCTTTTCCTAAATATATTTCTTTTTTTTTTTTTTTTTTAATAAATTTATTTATTTATTTTTGGCTGTGTTGGGTCTTCGTTATTGTGCGAGGGCTTTCTCTAGTTGCGGCGAGCGGGGGCCACTTTTCATTGCAGTGCGCGGGCCTCTCACTGTTGCGGCCTCTCCCGTTGCAGAGCACAGGCTTCAGACGCGCAGGCTCAGTAGTTGTGACTCAGGGGCCCAGTTGCTCCGCGGCATGTGGGATCTTCCGAGACCAGGGCTCGAACCCGTGTCCCTTGCATTGGCAGGCAGATTCTCAACCACTGTGCCACCAGGGAAGCCCCCTAAATATATTTCTATTAAATTCTGCTTGACTGTTGCAACCTCGGGGTTTCAAGTCTTATTTTTATGACACGGAGACGTTCGTTACAATGGAAATAACACAAGTAGTATGGGCTTCCCGTCTTTCTCCCTCTAGGATTTCAACTTCTTCTCGAACACCATCCTCCTCGTCTAGTAAATCCTACATTACAGAACAGGCTTAGGACGGAGGAGAAGAGAATTAATCGGAGCCATGGAAACGGCCGAGCGGAGGAAACGTGTGAGCTGCAGGGTGGGCAGCCGGGGAAGGTACCCTCCCCTGACGACGGCGCCAGGGCGCTCCGAGGATCACGTCACGCACCTCAGGTGACGTCACGACCGTGACACGCGGGTGACGCCGTTGCCGCGGCGACTTCCAGTCGTCTCCGCCCCCTGCCCCCGCCCCCCGCCCAGCGTCCTTCCCCCAATCCCCTCAGGCTCAGCCGTGCCGGGGGCAACAGGCCGGTTCCCGAGGTGGCCCAGGCGCCCTCCCGCCGCCGGCGCCGCCCGGGCCGTCCCTCCCCGCCGCCCCCCGCCCTCCGCCTCCGCCTCCCTTCCCCCTCCCCGCCCAGCAGCGGTCGCTGGGGCCAGGCTCTCGGTTATAAGATGGCGGCGCTGAGCGGCGGCGGCGGCGCGGAGCAGGGCCAGGCTCTGTTCAACGGGGACATGGAGCCCGAGGCCGGCGCCGCGGCCTCTTCGGCTGCGGACCCGGCCATTCCCGAGGAGGTGAGTGCCGGCGCGCCCTGCACCCCTCCCGTCTCGGGGCTCGGCTGGCTGGTGTTTATTTTGGGGAGAGAGGTGGCGGTGGGGGCTCTGGTGCCCTCAGCCACCTTCCCTTCTGGGCGCTGCGGGCTGGGAGACGGGCATTCCCCTCCTGTGCCTCTCCGTCATGCAGCTCCTCGCTACGTAAACACACACAATGGCCCAGGGGGGTTTCCCTGGCCCGCACTTGGGGCTTGAGGGATTCGGGCAGCGGTGGTGGAGCAGGAGGCTATCAATAGGGGGCGAGACTCAGGGTTGGTCCGAGAAGGTCATGGCTGGCTGAAGGTAGCCAGCCTCGCGTCTGCTGGATGTTTTCTTTATTTTGGGTGGGGGGCGGGGGAGGCTGGCGGCGGCATCTGGGTGGAAGAAGTCGGTCAGTAGCCGGGGCCGGGACCCCAGCCCGAGTTAGCGTTGTATGTAATTATCACACGGTCACGGTGATGATGGGGCGATCATTCCCTCTCTACTCTCCCTGACTCTGCCTCTTTTCAGGCCCTTACACTTCTCTACTTGTTAGGGGAGATTGCTCTTAACCTGTTTTAACCAGCGAATGGTCTTTACTTTTTCAACCCTAAATGCCACTGTTTCCGTTCTTTCTCCCATCCCGGTCTCAGGCCCCCGATTCCTAATGTTTGTCAGTATTCTGTCGCCGACCAGTAACCCCCATCCCAGTTCCATCTGCCGCCCCGCTCCTTTGCCAGTGGTCGGACCTGCCTGCCTTCTAACCTCAGCTTCTACTTAAGACCATTTTTGCACCTCTGTTATCTTAGTCCTGTTGAGGCCTTCTAGTTCCTTTCACCGCTCGCTAACGTTGTTATCGTCACAAATCCTTCTGAACGCTTTGGAGCTACTTACTTTCTGAATCGTGAAGCTGTCAAGATTCCGTCAGGTTTCACTTGCACTTCGATTGTGCATCCACACCTCTTTGTTTATTCCTACCCTTTTTTTTTTTTTCTTAATAGATGTGATTGATTTCTTTCCGTTGTCTTCCTTTTTGTCCCAATTTTTTTCTTTTACTTTTTCGTCTTTAGTGCTTGCTTCTCTCATACATTATTTAGCCTCTTATCACCTTGTCAAATGACTTTATTTACATTTTGGTTTTTGTTACGTAAAATTTATTACATTTAGTGTTTGGTATTGTATTACATAAAGTAATACACTTTATTGTACTTTACAAATAATGAGATAATATATGGTATAATAACTGTGCTTTACAATTATTGATTAGATAATGTGACTTGCTCCGTTGACTTTGCTCAAAGTTCTTTCCTTCCTACTACAGTACTTACATTTTGTTTCCCAATTCTCATAACGTCTCGTTCTTCTGTCAATGCAATTCTTTTTCCTGCTTCATCATCTTTACTTTGGAAATTCATTAGATATGGTTGCTCTCTTCAGTATCAGTTTGTTCACAATAATATTTGTTTTTCATTCTCTTATACCACTTCCATCTATGCCCAAGATGTGTTCTGTACCATCATTTGATCTCATCTAAATTTCTCATGTATACATACATATATATATCTTTTATGAATATATATATATCTTTTATGAATATATATATCTTTTACACCACTTTCCGCTTACTTTTCTGTTTGCATTTCTGCTCAGATCAGTTTTCTCTAATATCTGTTCATTTCCCCCAACTTCTTGGATTTTAAGGATAGCACTCTTCTTCCATTTCCTAGTTTATTCTGTTTTCCTTGTCCCCATTTGCCATTCATTCTGCCTTGTTTCCTGGCTTTTGGTACTTAACTTGCTGAAGCTTCCTCTTGTCTTCCCCACACCTCCACATTCCTTCTTATTTATAAACAGCTTTGTTCCGTTGACATGGAAATTTATTTTTAGGATACATTGTTTTTAATGGATAAATACTAGGGGTCACATCTGCTGTCTGTTTTTTCCATGAATCGGATATGCCTTTGTCTTACTCTGCACAGGTGCCTCTAGGCTTGCTTTACTCTGTAGTGCATGTGTGGTTTTATTGAACTGTATCTAGAAGAATGGGTAAATTAATGGGCATGGGTTATGAAATCTAATTCTCTGATTATAATTGTTTTCGTTGAGAACTTTGTTTCAGAGTTATTAGAACAGTTTGTAATGATATAGAGAAGCCTTTTGTTAAGTACAATGTCTGCTACCTTATTTGAAAGGGCCAGATTATTTGAGCTCTACTCTCTGAAGATTCTGATTCAGTACGTGAGAGCTAGGGCCATGAGTTTCTGTATTTGGCACACTTCCTGGGCAGTTATCATGTATCAATACTTGAGAACCTCTAGGCTAGATGAATTTAAACCTCAAGTTTAAATTGGCAATAACTGGAAAGCTTATTAGTATCTCTTGAAACCAGGATACTTAACTAATTTTAATTACTTAGAAGTGTTTCCCACTGCCTCCTCCACCCAGGTTTTAATGGTTAATGATGAATAGTAGTTTTTCCTCCATATTTTCTTACAGGAACTTATAATAAATGTATTTGACTGGGGGAGGGGGGAGTAAAGGGTTAAAAATGAATCTCTTTCTAATATAGATATCAGTGTTATGGATGGTAGAATAAGTTACTCCAAGAAATAATTTTAAGTTTGAAGTTGGTATCTGTTTATCCACTGGAAACTGAAATGCACTGTGGTCTTTTAATTGAACTGTCTTCTATGCACTTAAAGAGATATAATTGTCAAGTGTATGGAAAGAAATGAAAAAAATGTGTCTAAAGAATTACCTTACTTGAAAATACAGGTTTTAAAAAGTTTCTCAGAGTAAAAGCACATTTATTATTGAAAAATTAGAAAAATGTAAGTACAAAAAGTTTTAGAAAATTATCTGTAATCTTGCCACTAAGATATAATTACTATAAACATTTTAGTTTATATCCATATACTCCTTTTTTATGCTTGTGTAATGTATGTGGTTTTGTAATATTTTTAAACTTAGCGAGGTAGTAGAACATTTTACTTATCAGATACACTGTGATTTTAACAATTTTTTTATATTAGGTTGTTTATAGGTTGTTTCTAATTTTTTTATTCTTGTTACCAAACATCTTGAACACAGAATGTAGATTTAGTTTTTAATATTACGTTGGGAAGTGAACAAATTTCAAGTCCTGTATTTGTAAGTATTACTTTGTAGATGCTCAAAATAGAATATTCTGGTAAATGACAGGAGCTTATTAAATATTTATCAAATAAATGTGCTTATACTTTTGGCATTAAACGTTTACTTCTGACCATTTATATTTCCCTGATGTTACTTTCTTTCTGTGACAATATGGTATAATAAGGGACAATGTGACCATATGGTATAAAAATACATTTATTTAAAAAAATGTGTTATGCCAGGGTGTGATGTTTATTAACTGTTCTTCTTGTATTTTTGTAGAAGGGTGCCTCTTACAATTGCATTACAATTAAAATTGTATTGTTTTCAAGATCTCTTATCACCAATCTTAGTTAAGCTGTATAATTATAATAATGCATCGACTAAGTAGTATTCTGGGATGGAATATCCTTTATAATGAGGTCCACTGTATTAAAACACATCTTTATGAATCATGCCAAACCAGGTTGGATTACATCATGCTTTTAAAAAGTGGTAGGCCCACTAAACTTTGTGTTTCTGCAGTTCTGGCTATTGCTGTTAATACTTGTTAAGATACATTCGAAGGTGGACAAAACATGCCTGTTAGGTAAAACCATAAAATAACTGTCTTTGGTGTTTCTAGCGTTCCCTTTCTGTAGTCTTTCTCTCTTATCATTTAATAAACTCCCTCTTTTAGGCATCTGCTCACCTCTTCCTTTATTTAGAAATTTTTCTGATATCAGTCACTTATATATGCTGACTATTAAAGGAATTGATTGTCAGTAAACGGATTAAGAAAGGAACATTGGAACTGAGTACTTGAATCCTTGAATGTAGTAGAACCTGAAAGCAAACTTGATTTAATTGTATTTAGATAATAGGCCAGAAAAATTATATTAAGATAACAGGCTAGAGAAGTCTGATTTATCTTGATTCCCTGTCTCTGGCTTTCCTGTTTAGGAAGCTGATCGGGTCTTAACAACTGGAAACCTATGTTCTATGAATGGTAAGGAAGAAAGGGAGGGAGCAGGCTACATTGCTTTGTTAGCATTTTCTAAGACTTGATGCTTACCTTGTTAAAGAATGAGACAGCTCTTAAGTGTTCTTCGTGTTTCTCCACCCATAAAGCTGTTTTTCTCCTTTAGAAATGCAAAAGTGCATTTTTTTAATTTGACATCTTGATATTAATTTAGCTGAGTACTTAGTGAACATTTTGTGTCATAATCCTCTTTTATGAAATTCAGTATGTTCCTATGCTTCCTATATTTCTGCCTCAAATTATCTTTGAAATAAGCCTTTATAGTCAGTGGCTCTTACTGGATTTTGTCTTCCTCAAAAGTTGAATTGTTTTAAGTCCTTTACTCATTCTCTTTGTCCAGTTCATCTACATTGGTTATTCTGTAAAGTCAGGATCAACAATAGTTATACAACTTCTGAATTCAAAATGGATGAGCCTGTTGAGGAGCTTTTCTGTTTCGTAAGCAGCGCTTTTGTAGCCATAATGTTGTAGATACTTAATATAAGAACCAAAATCTAGCCTCATTTCTTCCATTCCTTCCTTAAATATTTGGTGGAGAGACATTGACATGTTCTGGGAGGTAGTTTTTATTTTTCAGCTTTCTTTTGTCTACCAACCCAATTTGCTGTTATGCATAATTAGCAGGGTAGTCAGAAGAAACTCTTTAATACAGCCTCCACCCTAACAGTAAGCAGTTATTTTTTTTTCCCCTCTACCCTCTGAGATTATTTTGGTTTCCATGTTTTCTCTTGGTCTTAAAAAACTATTATTCTTGTTCCTTCCCATATCAGGACTATGCTTATAGAGGGAAAGTGACGCTCAATAACATTACATTTCTTTCTGGGTCCTGGGAATGCCCTTGATAAAGAATATAAAAATCGCTCTGAACTCAATTAACTTTATATCTTCTGGAAGCTCTGTAACATCAAATGAAACATCATTTTCATTCTTGTAATGTAGCTGCAGTTATTGACGGCACTTTGGGAACAAATGTACCGTAGGGCGGTGGTTTTCCAATTACTATAGAGCTCTAGCACCGTTTTTAAAAAACACATTAGCACTGTAAGAAACATAGATTTTGAGTTGCTCTAATACCTATATACATGAAGCAGTTTTTGTCTGTTTTGTACATTTTTTTAATCCTCATCTGGCACATACATACTCAGTGAAAGAGTTAATGTGTACAAAACAGAGAATATAGCCAATATTTTATAGTAACTTTATTTATTTATTTTAATTTTTTTATTTTTGGCTGTGTTGGGTCTTCATTGCTGCGCGCGGGCTTTCTCTAGGTGCGGCGAGCAGGGGTTACTCTTCGTTGCGCGCGGGCTTCTCATTGCGGTGGCTTCTCTTGTTGCGGAGCACGGGCTCTAGGCGCACGGGCTTCAGTAGTTGTGGCTCGTGGGCTCTAGAGCACAGGCTCAGTAGTTGTGGCGCACAGGCTTAGTTGCTCCGCGGCATGTGGGATCTTCCCGGACCAGGGCTCGAACCCGTGTGCCCTGCATAGGCAGGCGGATTCTTAACCACTGCGCCACCAGGGAAGCCCTCTAGTAACTTTAAATGGAGTATAATCTGTAAAATTTTGCATCACTATGTTGTACACCTGAAACTAATATAATATTGTAAATCAACTATACCTTAGTTAAAAAAATTTTTTTTAATAATTAGTGAATGAAACCCTATTAGATATGGTGCACTCTGATTTTTCTATACCATTCAGTTCTCTTTTTTTTAAAGCTACTCATAAAATCAATTTATTAAATTGACAACCACCTAGTTGCAACAGACAGTTGGAAAAACAGTTTTGAGGCTATCAAGGACTTTCTTCAGAGGTTACCTGAAGTCTCTATTTAGTCCCACTACACCTTAATTATTGAAGTTCTTCATTTATCTGCATTACATGTTGGTTTCCTTGAGAAAAAAAAAAAAGGCTTAATGGCTGTAAAAATTTTAGAGCTACTGTGTATGGAAGGGAGATTTGTGCTGACATGAATCTTCCTAAGTGTAATAATCTGTGTAGAAAATTTCAACAACTTGTGTTTAAGGCAGTGGTCAGCAGACTTGTGTAAAGGGTCAAGTGGTAAATATTTTAGTTATTGTGTGTCTAACTGCTCTGTCTCTGTCACAAGGACTGAACAGACTCAAAAATGGTATTGCAGCGTAAAAGCAGCTAATAAACAATATGTAAATGAATGAGTGTGACTGTGTTCCAATAAAACTTATTTATGGACACTGAAATTTGAATGTGTCATGAAATATTCTTTTTTTTTTTCATTTAAAGATGTAAAAACCATTCTTAGTTTGTGAGCTGTACAAAAAACAGGTGGTGGGCCATATTTAGTTCATGGGCCAAAGTTTTCAGACTCCTGGTCTAGGGGAGACTAAGTATATCATATTTGAGGTTCTGAAATTAAGGTGTGGGTTAGAGTTCTATAGAAAGTTCATAACTGCTTTTTAAAAATCGGGTTTATTGGGATATAATTTACACATACTATAATGTACCATTTTAAACACACAGTTTGATGAGTTTTGACAAATGTATATAGTCATGTAACTACTGCCACAATCAAGAGATAGAACTTTTGATGGAAAAGTTCCCCAGTTCCTCTTTGCATTCATTTTCCTCCCCACCCCACCTCCAGCCCCTGGCAAACACTGGTCTGATCTCTAGCTTTGCCTTTTCCAGAAAGTCATATACACGAAATCATACAGTATGTGGTCTTATGTATTTGGCTTCTTTCATTTAGTTTGATATTTTTGAGATTCACCCATGTTGTTGCATGTATCAGTAATTAGTTTCTGTTTATTGCTTACTAGTATCGTGTGGATGTAGCATGACTTATTTCTACATTTACCAGTTGATGAGTGGTAGGGTTCTTTCTAGTTTTCAGCAGTTATTAAGGTTGCTATAAATGTTTGGGTTCGGGTTTTGTGTGGACACTCGTTTTTATTTCTCTTGAGTAAGGACCTAGAGTTTGGACTCATGGGTCGTGTGGTGAGTATATATTGATATTTAACTTTATAAGAAAGTGCCAAACTTTTCTAAAGCAATAGAAACCATTTTGCATTGCCACCCACAATGAATGAGAGTTCCAAACTCTATCCTTGTCATGTCAGTCTTGTTAGTTTTAACCATTCTAGTATGTATGCAGTATTGTGGTTTTAATTTGCATTTTCCTAATGACTAATGATGTTGGACATCTGTATATATGCTTATTTACTACCCATATATTTTCTTTGGTGCAGTATCTATTCACATCTTTTTATTCTATATTTACCTTCTTATTATGGAGTTGTAAGAGTACTATATATATATTCTAGATACAAGTTCTTTGTATCAGATATGTGTTTTGCACATGCCTCCCAGTCTATGGCTTGTCTTTTCATTTTCCTAAGTGTCCTTTGAAGAGTAGAAGTTTTATTTTTGATGAAATCCAATTTATCAATTTTTTCTTTTAGGTTTCATGCTTTTTTTGTCCTACCCAGTATATCTTTGCCTAACTTAAGGTCATAAAATTTTCTCCCATGTTTTCTTCTAGAAGTTTTACAGTTTTAGCTTTTACATTTAGGTCTGTCATCCATTTGGAGTTATTTTTTATATGTATTGTGAGGTAAGGGTTAAGGTTTGTTCATTCTTTTTCGTATGGATGTCCAGTTGTTTCACCTTTTTTGAAGAGACTAACCTTTTTCTGTTGAATTACCTTGGCACTTTTATTGAAATCAGTTGATTATGTTTGTGAGTTTTATACTCTGTTTTATTGACGTATATGTCTCTTCTTTGGCTGGTACCACACTGTCTTGATTGCTTTATAGTTCAGTCTTTTTTTTTTTTTAATATTTGTTTATTTATTTCTTTGGTTGTGCCGCGTCTTAGTTGCACCAGGCAGGCTCCTTAGTTGCAGCTCACTGGCTCCTTAGTTGCGACATGTGGGGTCCTTAGTTTTGGCATGTGAACTCTTAGTTGCAGCATGCATGTGGGATTTAGTTCCCTGACCAGGGATCGAACCTGGGACCCCTGCATTGGGAGCTCGGAGTCTTATCCACTGCGCCACCAGGGAAGTCCCTATAGTTCAGTCTTAAAATTAGGTAGATCCAGTTCATAGGATTTTTAGAACTTTAAAATTTGATTTTTAAAATTTTTTGTGCTATTGTCTTTTGAAAGGACAGGGTTCATAATTTGCTTCCAGTTCTTAAAGGTGTCTTCTACTCAAAAAAAGCTTAAGACTCACTGTGGTATATAGTTAACACACCCCTATCTTGAATCATTTGGTGGAGAGGTTGTGAAAAGTGGCAGGTAAAGAAACACGTTTCATCCACAATTAATTTTTTTATAAGAAATGAAGGCGATATCCTAATAGGTGGCACCAAAAAGTCAATAATGTCTTTTTTTTTCATCATATTTCAAAAATGTTAACTGTAATCAAGATACGTTTAGGTGAAAGTGAATATGCTAAGATATTTATTCACCAAAAAAGTCATGGAAAATGTCAATCAGGTGGTGGGGGATAGTAGTTTATGATACCAGCTGTGTCATTTTCCATCTTCAGCATGAGTTTTTCCATTTGAAACCTATGTCATGTTCTGTTCCAGAATTAGCACCTTTATTACGCTTAGAGGCATCATTAAATTGTTGTTACTAAGGATAAGCATATGATGGTTGTTGGTCATATTTCTGCCTTTTTCATTTGGACCCATAGGACCCTTTACCTTGTTTTAAATTACAATGGTAGTAGCTTTTCACTGCTTAGCCTGGAGGGCTTCCCTACAATATAAAATGATATTTCTACTTATGATTTTTGCTTAAGAATTATGAACATGTTTCCTGATTTTTTTTTTTTTTTAAGTTTCGTTATGAAGGAAGGAAGACTTAAGTCTTAAAAATGAGCGTAAGGGCTTCCCTGGTGGCGCAGCGGTTGCAAATTTGCCTGCTAATGCAGGGGACACGGGTTCGAGCCCTGGTCTGGGAAGATCCCACATGCCACGGAGCAACTAGGCCCGTGAGCCACAACTACTGAGCCTGCGCGTCTGGAGCCTGTGCTCTGCAACAAGAGAGGCCACGATAGTGAGAGGCCTGCGCACCGCGATGAAGAGTGGCCCCCGCTTGCCGCAACTAGAGAAAGCCCTAGCACAGAAATGAAGACCCAACATAACAATCAATCAATCAATAAATAAATCTTTAAAAAAAAAAATGAGCGTAAGTCTTGAATATCTGACAAGTACAGAGTCATGTGACAATTGGGAAGGTATATACTGTTCAGGCTTTCGTTCATGTTGTAAGTAGTAGTATTCTAATTGTATTTGGCTACCTTGCAAATTTGGAAATGGCACTTACAGGGAGAGAGAACCATAACATTTTGGAGACTATTTTCAACTGTTGTTCCAAAATTAGTGTGTTTAAAAAAAAGTATGCATCTCCTTATTGTAAAAGATGCCTTGTGTTTAAATTAAGAAATACTCTACTCTTGTTTTACGTTTTTTCTTTCACTAAATATATAACCTTTAAGTTAATAACACCAGAAAAATTTGACTTTTTATTTCCAGAACAGCTTAAATTAAATAAAATTTTAGGATGCTTTGAATTAGTCACTTACCTTTAAACAGGTAAGTATTTTGAAACAGTTTAAAATACTGCTTGGGGTTGTTCCTCCATTGACCTAGGATTTTTAAACTGTATTTGCTACATTACAGAACTTATTTTGCAAAGTAAATTTCTTTTTTTTTTAAATTAATTTATTTTTGGCAGCATCGGGTCTTTGTTGCGGTGCGCGGGCTTCTCATTGCGGTGGCTCCTTATTGCGGAGCACGGGCTCTAGGCGCGCGGGCTCGTAGTTGTGGCTCACGGGCTTAGTTGCTCCGCGGAATGTAGGATCTTCCCAGACCAGGACTCGAACCTGTGTCCCCTGCATTGGCAGGCAGATTCTTAACCACTGTGCCACCAGGGAAGCCAGCAAAGTAAATTTCTGTTTGAGTTTATGGATGTGCTCTATTAAAGGGGATTACTAGGTCCAGCAGTGACATTGTAAATAGTTATTAGAACCTCTGTTTTTTGTTTGTTTGTTTTGTTTTGTCACCTTGGATCTAATCCCATTTCATCTGTTTTAAAGTTTATACTCTCTACTTAGAAATCTGTCTGTAGCATGGAGGGAAAAAACCCCAACAGTTACTAATTTAAGAGTTTTATTTTTAAAGTGTTCTTATTAGCATAATTTCTGGTAATGTTGTATGAAGGTAATTTAATTCCCATTTATTATTTTTTAAAAATCCTATCTTTTCTATGAATCCCAAACAATTATTGCCTTTGTAGCTTTTTTTTACTATCAAAAGTTAAAGAACTATTGTGAATTATTCCTAAATAACTCAGAATTCATTTCTTACACATTATATTACTATATTTCCATGGGAATGGTGTCAGAGAACTTCAGATAGGAAAGACATTATGATTCAGTATAGTCCTTACATTCCTGTTTTACAACCACTGAAAGTGTTCATTTCATCTTAGTTTTTACATGCTTCTAAGATTTGAAATATTCTACCCATATGTTTTTCCTGCACATGTCTTCTCATGTTAACAATAAATTACACAATCTTAAGTCTCATTATACATAAGAATTTAGTTCAGTGTAACTTCTGATAACTCTTTATTGCAGATGATTTTTCTACTACTGAGTTTGGCACTTAATTTAAGTTTCTATATGAATTTATGAATCAAACTTTTGGTTATTGGTTATCATGGATGGCTATTTGAGAGGAAAGTTTACTCATAAAGTCATAACTATTCTATGTCATAGCCATTCATATGCTGCTTGCTTTTCACTGGCAACTCTTGATCCTTCTCCTCCTGCTGCTAGGTTAAGATAAAGACTAAGAATTTAATACTCTAGTTAAGGTATTGGTGGTATTGATGATTTACACAAGAAGATGCTGAGAGAGATATTCTGATTGAGTGATACTAAGAGAGAAGAGGAGGGGAAGTGAAGATAGTGAATACTTTTCCTATAAAGGGAAAAGAGAAATGGGGCTATAGGTAGTGAAGGAGATGGGGTCAAGGAATTTTTTTTTGATGAAAAAAATAAGGGCATGTATTGTAAGAATGAACCATTATGGAGTAAAAATGTGATTTCAGGAGAGAGAGAGAAGAATTGCTGGAGCAATGTCTGAAGAGGCAAAAGGGAGAGGGATTTGGTGTACAAGTGGAAGGGTTGGCTCTCAGTAGGAGCATAGACACTTTATCTTTGATAATAAGTGGTAAGGGAGAATATGTGGAATAGTGATGCTGATAGGTAGATAGATGTGATGCTGGGGACCTGTACATGTTCTCTTCCAGTCGCTTCATTTTTTTTTTCGGTGAAGTAAGACTCAAGGTTATCAGTGAAGAGTAAGTCTTGGGGATATGGTGTTGTAAGGAGAAAGATGAAGGTGTTAAAAGTTGTTAGGGAGCATGTGAGAGTGAATGGACTAGGAACAAATAGTGAAACTGATAGGCAATATTAGGTTATGTTACTTAATATTTTACTTGCTGATGTGCAGACAGCATTGTGGGCCTCCTAACTTGTCCTCAGGTCAAAGTTCATTGTAACTTTCCAAAGCAATTTAATAATTGATACGAGTCATTCTCATTTTGACTCACAAACATAGAAGCATTGGGAAATAGAACATGAATTATTACTTGTTCATGAAGTATCTGCCATTATCCTGCTATGAATGTAAGCTAAATTTGGAGAGGTCTGGTTGCTAATTTTCTTTTTAAAAATAATTCTTTCTTTATTGAAATTTTTTTGAATATTTATTGTTTTGTCTATGCAGAATAGCATCCCCACCATTGTAGTCTAATTTTTATACTGTATAGTGAAGCAATTGCTATCCTGTTATTTTCTTTTAAAAACTCTCCAAATTTGACCTGTCTTTGCTCATGCTTTTCCTGCTGCCTGAAATATAGATTCCTTCCCCGTACCCATCCCCCAAACCTTTCAGACTTAGTTCACTTATTGTAGGAAGCCTTCCTTAACCTCTTTCCAAGGCCTAGTTAGGTGCTTCTACTTTGTGCTTTTATAGCATCCTGAGGTATACCTATATCATTTTACTTTCTACATTGTGTTATAGGTTTTTTGTTGGTATCTGTCTACTCCCTCTAGACCAGCACTGTTCAGTCAAAATATCTGTCATGATGGAAATGTTCCCTGCTGTCCAGTATGTCCACATGTGGCTATGTGTACTCAAAATGTGTATAGTAGGACTGAGGAACTGGCTTTTAAATTTTACTTGATTTAAATTAATTTAAATTTAGTCACACTTAGCTAGTGGCTACCTTGATCAGTACAGTTCTAGACCTTTTAAAAGTCAAGGCTTACTTATTTACAAAACAGAAATAGAGTCACAGACATAGAAAACAAACTTGTAGTCACCAAAGGGGAAAAGAGAGGGGGAGGGAGGGAGAAATTAGGAGTTTGGGATTAACAGATACACACTACTGTATATAAAATAGGTAAACAACAAGAACCTACTGTATAGCACAGGGAACTATATTCAATATCTTGTAATAACCTATAATGGAAAAGAATCTGGAAAATAATATATATATATTATGTATATGTATACACATACATACATAACTGAATCACTTTGCTGTATACTCGAAACTAATACATTGTAAATCAGCTGTATTTCAGTAAAATAGATAAGTAGTCAAGGCTCGTGTGGGATTCATGTTTATTTTCTCATTGCTTACCAAGAGTACTTAATCCTACTTAAATGATTGCATTCTTTTTCAGTGCTCTTAGTCCAGATAGTTCTCACTCACCTGAAATGTGGCAGTTTTCTTCTCTAGACTTTTGTTCTTAACCACAGATTTCCAGTTTGTTTTCAGAATTATTTTGAAGCCCTGAGTTCTTCAGTCCTGTAAAACTAGGGTTTTTTTGGTTTTGTTTTCCTCTTTAGAAATGAACACCTGGGTGCTGAAAGGTTACCTCGGAGACTTTCTCAGGGGTGGGGAGTGTGGCAAGGAAGAGCTCAGTGAAAGGTTTGGGGGGTTAAGGAGGCAGTTTCTGCTACAGCCAAAGTAGTTACACTTCGTAAGTTAATGTATTGGAATTGTGCTTAAGATTTCTTTTGGAGGGAAAAAAAGACTTCTAAAAGGTAAGAACACTCTTAACTGAGTATGAGGACATGCACGTGGCATTATGTAATTAAGTGTCAGAGCTGGTGATGGAGAACAATAAATGCAGGAGGAGTTCAGACATGGAAGGTTATTATAGGCTAATAAGGTCTTGATGGAAGTTAGTGTTTAACCTAGGCAGGTAGAAGGAAGGAAAACGGATGTAATAGGCAGTGGGAATAGAATTTGAAAAAAATTAGAGATGGAAATACATAAGGTAGTTTTGTTGAAGGAACACAACAATCTGAGTATAGTTGGGTGAATTGTATAAAATAAAATTTGGCTAAATTTGATGGCACTGGATTGTGGAAAATAGTGATAGACTGAAAAAAAATTTAACTTTATATTGTATGCCGTGGGATGAAAGTGGAGATTTAAAATAAAAAATGATAAAAGCAGTGTTTGAGGATGATTGAGTTGGTAAGTGTTTGTAGGGTAGATTCAAGATGGGAAGAGGTCAAACAAAAAATGTTTAGAGAAAGACTTGGTAGTCAGATGTTATACTAGGCCGCTGTTGGGGGTTGGGTTCTTTGAAAGCAGATACTGAGACATTTTTTGCAGTGCAAGATGTTTATTAGGAATCAATACCTGCGAGAGGAAGAGGCGCGGTGCAGGACTGAGCAGACAACAAAGTTGTATTGTGATGCAGGCTTCACAAAACCTTTGCCTATCAGCGTGGAGCTCTGGAGTGAGAGATTGCCTATCAGAGAGTCCCACATTGAGCCAGAACGGCTGGGCCTTTATACCTCTCCTTGTTTGGTCACTAGATGTGGGCTGCAGTTGAGGTAGACCTTGAAGGAGGTAACATTTGGAGGCTGTCTGCTGACTGTACTCACAGCTGGGCAGCAATTCCTTCCATGAAGGGAGAGCTTGGTGGTGCATCTCTGTGTTTTCTATAGCCAGAGCGTTTGCATGTGGGCAGTTCTTCCCCAGAGGAAAGCTTTTAAATACTTGGAGGTGTTTTGGTTTTTACAAAGATGGGGGAAAAGGGTACTTACTAGCATTTGATGAGCAAAGACCAGGGAAGTCAGCCATCCCACAGTATTCCAGACAGTCTGCACATTTAAAAATTGTTCAAATAAGCACATGACTTAGAATGAGTTGCTGGACTTTGATGTAGGGGAAAAAAGTGATCGTAATGATCTGAGCTTAGAAACTAACTTTGTTTTATGTATGAGGCATTATTTTCATAGAGTACACCAGAAGCTTCAGGAATTCAGTTGTCACGTAAATTGGAGGAATATTAAAGTTTTCAATCAGAACTTTATCAAGAGTTCTTTACCACTTCAGAAAATCACATAATTGATGGCAGTGCCACTCGTACAGTAATTGATGACTTAAACACTCTTCCCCTCAGTCTACAGTTGTAACCACCACAGTCACAGTGATTCTGTGTATAGATGCAAGCACCTGATGCCCTCATTATGTTGTTTATTATAGTGATTGCCTTCACATTTTGAAGTAAATATTATTTATTATAAATTAATTTCTTTCATAGGATTGAAAGTACAATTAGGGAATTATATTGATTTTTAAAGTTGTGCTTATGTACATTATCACTGAATTTCAAGAAGTATTACAAAATGGTTGTCATAAAAGGGGGAAATTGACTTGTTTTCAGTAATGGTGGATTGGGTTATTTGGACAAACTCTTTTGATAAAAACAACTAAAAATCTTGGAAACATTATTTTTAAAAATCTTAAAGAATGAAGAGCTGAAAAGATAGTGGAGAGTTGCCAGGCCAAATTATAGAAAAAAAGCAGAAACCCGAAGAAATAAGTAGATGATGAAGTAGCTTTTGCCCTAGGGGCAGTTGCCAGTCTGTTTGAATTTGGGCTTTAGTTTTGGTGGACTTCATGGGGGTGAAGAGGACAGAATTCAAGGCCTAGAGTTCATCCAGAATGACAGTCAAAAAGAGAACAACTCCACTTGAAGATGGTACCCAAGAACTTCATCATTAGGTTAAGGGTGAAAGAGAACTGTCTACCAATTCCAATATCTAGGGGATTTGTAGGGTTGATTGGAGCAGGGCAAGAAAAGGGAAATTAATTAAAATAAACTCTTCAAGTTGTGACCATAGTTTTAGTCCTCACACTGATTGGCAGTTAGATTTGTCCTGCCTGGGTGATCCAGGGACCCTTTTATTATGGTTTCTGTTTCCGACTGGTAGTACTCCCAAGGTCTGGCAGAAGGAAAGGCAAATCATCTGTAGAGAAAGTCCCCTTCATTCTGAGGGAATTGCCACCAGTAATTTTTCAGGGACAAAGAACAGTACATTGTCACAAGTAACCAAGCATAGTTTAAAAAAAAAAAAAACCAAAATTAATGAAATATGATGTAGAATTCAAGTAATATAGTTAAGATTTGTGTAGTTTTAAAATTGAAATATAATTGATATATAACTGTGGTTTTTTCTTTATGTACATATACCTCGAGGTAAGTTTTTTATTTTTTAAATTTTTCATAAATTTATTTATTTATTTATTTATTTATGGCTGCATTGGGTCTTCGTTGCTGCACACGGGCTTTCTCTAGTTGCGGTGAGTGGGGGCTACTCTTCGTTGCGGTGCACGGGCTTCTCATTGCAGTGGCTTCTCTTGTTGCGGAGCATGGGCTCTAGGCACCCGGGCTTCAGTAGTTGTGGCACGTGGGCTCAGTAGTTGTGGCTCGCAGGCTCCAGAGCGGAAGCTCAGTAGTTGTGGCGCACGGGCTTACTTGCTCTGTGGCATGTGGGATCTTCCTGGACCAGGGATCGAACCCGTGTCCCCTGCATTGGCAGGCGGATTCTTAACCACTGAGCCACCAGGGAAGTCCCTCGAGGTAAGTTTTTTAAAAAGAAAAATATAGTAACATGCATGGAAATGGCACGTGAATAAGAACTACAGAGCATAAATGGATCCACAAAATTCTCAGATATCGCAAATTTCGGAGTTAAAACAGTTGCTTTTTGTTACGTTTAAAGAATTAAAGACATATTTGAAGACAAGCAGGGAACGAGAGATAAAAACCAAATAGAAATTTCAGAAACGAAACTATGCCAAATATACCTAAGGGGAAAATTTAACAAATTATGCTTAGCTGAAGAAAGAATTAGTTACCTGGAAGGTAAGGCAGAAGAAACTTTCCAGAATGCACCACTGAGAGTCAAAGATATGGAAAATATTGGAGAGGTTAAGTGGCGTGCAAGACAGAGTGAGATCTAACATAATTAAATCAGAGCTCCAGAAAGTGAAGAAAGAGATTGATACCGAGGTAATATTTGTAAAGGAATTTCTGGCTGAAAAATTTCTAGTTTTGATGAGAAACCAGTTGATAGATTTAAGAAGCTCAGTGAATTTCTAACAGTATAAATAAAAAGCAGTCTGCACCCAGACAGATCACATAGTGAAACGGCATAAACCCAAATACGAAGAGAAAAACCTTAGAAGCAGCCAGAGGAAGAATTTCTTTCAAAGGAGCAGCCGTGGACTGACAGCTGACTTTCTCAACAGAAAATCATATATATTCTCAAAATAACTGCAGTTTATACTTATAAATTCTATACTTAAAAAAAATACTCAAGGATGAGGGTAAAATAAACATCTAGTTGAACAAAATCCATCAGCCCTTTGTAAAGAAAATTGAAGACAATTTAGTTTTCTACTTTAGGCAGAAAGATTCCAAATAAAGGTCTGAGGTATAAGATGGAATGAAGAGTAAAGAGAGGGACAAATATGTGGATGTGTTGAATTAAACATGGTATAAAATATTAGTAAGGCCTTAATTAAAATATATGACAAAAGAAGGCTGTGTTCTGAGATCTTCTGTTTTCTGGGAGAAAGACAGTGTATTAATTGACTTGACTGATAATTGCATGTTTTAATTTCTAGGCTAAAAACTAATAACTCTTAGGAGAGGAGAAACATGGAATAAAAAAAAAGTTATCCCAAAGAAAGCAAGAAAGGTAACAAAAAGCAGGTAGGACAAGTAGCACAAAGTAAGATGGGTAGATTTAAATCTGAACATAGCACCAATTACATTAAGTACTAAATGAATTAAATGCTTCACTTAAAAGCCGAAGATTTTTAGACCAAATTAAAAAAAAAATTAGTTATGTGGGTTTTATCTGGGACCTAAGTAAAAGTTGTAGTAAGATAAATCATGCATATTTTAACAAAGTGAATATGGTACGGTTATATTAATATCAGACAAAGTAGACATTAAGGCAGAAAGCATTATTGGCAATCAGGAGAGTCCCTTCAAAATGTAAAGTGAGCGATTCACTAGGAAGATTTAATAATCTTAATATAGGATAGCCAGAAATATAGCTTCAGAATACATATAGCAAAAATTAACAAAACTACAAGAAGTAGACAGATTTGTAGTCTTAATGGGATGTTTTTAAACATTTCTCTCATTACTTGATATAAGAAGCAGACAGGTTGGGTAGGATTTAAAATATTTGAACAACGCAATGAATGAACTTAACCCAGCTGATGTATGGAACCTGTTGCACCCAGTGGTAGAAGACTACACATCATTTTCAGGCACATATGGATATTTGGGGGGAAAATTGTATACTAGGTCTAAAACAACTTCCAACAAATTTCAAAAGATAGAAATAAAAGAGCATCTTTTCTTTCCATAATACATTTTTATTAAAAATTGTCAGGGTAATTTTAAAAGCGTCATGTGTTTATAAATTGTGTAACTACTTTGAATTAATCCATGCATCAAGGAAGAAATCACAATGGAAATTAGGAAGTACCTTGAACTGGATGAATACAAAATTTTTATGTCAAGTTGTGGAATTTGATCAATCTCAGATCATTTAAAACGGGATAATCAGACGTTATGTCCCTCACATGTAAAGGATCTTGACCAAAAAAAAAGTAGGAAATACCCAGCACCAGGCTATGAAAGATTCTTGATTGGAAAAAAAAAGATTGCGTCTCATAAAATCTTTAGATCAAACCTCTAGATCTAACTGGCTTATGGGAAATACAGGAACAAGGTAAGTGACCCATGAGAAAGCAATCAACCAAATCCAGAAAGTGGGACTTTCTACAGTATACATGACGTTTTTTCCTAACAAATCAATGTGATAGTAAAGGAAAGAAGGGCAGGGAAAAGGAAAAGGAAAGGCTAGATAGGTGTACTATTAGAATAAAAGTTTTGATAACTATAACAGTCACTCCCCCCAGTGGAAACAAAATTAAAAAGTTATAGAATGCAGCTAAATAGTGCATGGAGAGAAATTCAGAGTCTTAATGTGTACAACTACGAAATAAGAAATCTCATTAATTGTCAACTTCAATATCCATTTATCACAGGAATTTAATTTTGACAAACACCTGGAAAATAAAGGAGGAAACAAATAATGCAGAGGAGAGTCATACAGTAGAGAACATTATCAAAGCCAGAATTGATTTTTTAAAAAGAGGAATGGATAAATCTCGAATGAATAGTGATCAAGAAAAAAAGTCATAGAATAACCAAGAGCAAGGAGCAAAAAAGAAGGGGGCTCAGGGGGAACATCATTACATACCCTAAAGACATTTTAAAAGATCATAAGACAGAATAATGAACGGCTTTAAGCCAACTAATTAGAAAACTTAACAGAAATGGACAAATTCTTGGAAAAATAACACCAAAGCTGACTCTTAGAATATTCAGAAAACTCAAAAGTAGTATCACAGCTTAAAACCAGTGGTCAAGGGAGTCCAGTGGTTGGGACTTGGTCTTCCAGTGCAGGGGGTGCAGGTTCAGTCCGTGGTCGGGGAGCTAAGATCCCACATACCTCACGGCCAAAAAACCAAAAAACATAAAACAGAAGCTATATTGTAACAAATTCAATAAAGACTTTAAAAATGGTTCATATCAAAAAAAAAAAAATCTTAAAAAAAAAAAAAAACAGTAGTCAAAGCTTTCCCCCAAAGAAAACTATTAATTCTGCCATTCATTCAAGGAAGAAAATTTCTCTCTTGCATATGTTCTTCCAGAGACCAGCGAGAGAGAAAATGTTCTCAACTTCTTCAAAGTTAGCACAACTTTGATTCCAAAGCAAGACAAGAAGAAATGATAAAAGAAAATTACCAGGTTACTTCCATTCATGAACACGGATGTAAAATTTCTAAACAAGATATTAGGATATCTGTCTATCTAAATAAAACAAGAATGCATTATGAGCAAGTTGGATTTATCCTAGGAATGTAAGATTTAATACCAGAAAAATAAATTTATGCTTGTGTTGCCATTTTAACAGGTTAGAAGAGAAGAAACATATGATCTGCTGAGTAGTTGCAAACAGTGCTTGATAAAATAGAGCATTCATTAGTCATAAAACCTGAGACAAATCTAATGTGATGGGGGTCTGGGCAAGATGGCGGAAGAGTAAGACGCGGAGATCACCTTCCTCCCCACAGGTACATCAGAAATGCATCTACATGTGGAACTGCTCCTATAGAACACCCACTGAACGCTGGCAGAAGATGTCAGACCTCCCAAAAGGCAAGAAACTCCCCACGTACCCGGGTAGGGCAAAAGAAAAAAGAAATAACAGAGACAAAAGAATAGGGGCGGGACCTGCACCAGTGGGAGGGAGCTGTGAAGGAGGAAAGGTTTCCACACGCTAGGAAGCCCCTTCGCAGGCGGAGACTGCAGGTGGCGGAGAGGGGAAGCTTTGGAGCCGCGGAGGAGAGCGCAGCCACAGGGGTGCGGAGGGCAAAGCGGAGAGATTCCCTCACAGAGGATCGGTGCCGAGCAGCACTCACCAGCCTGAGAGGCTTGTCTGCTCACCCGCTGGGGCAGGCGGGGGCTGGGAGCTGAGGCTCGGGCTTTGGTCGGATCGCAAGGAGGGGACTGGGATTGGCGGCGTGAACACAGCCTGAAAGGGTTAGCGCACCACAGCTAGCCGGGAGGGAGTCCGGGAAAAGGTCTGGAGCTGCTGAACAGGCAAGAGACTTTTTCTTGCCTCTTTGTTTCCTGGTGCGCGAGGAGAGGGGATTCAGAGCGCCGCTTAAATGAGCTCCAGAGACGGGCGCGAGCCGCGGCGATCAGCGCGGACCCCAGAGACGGGCATGAGACGCTAAGGCTGCTGCTGCCACCACCAAGAAGCCTGTGTGCGAGCACAGGTCACTCTCCACACTGCGCCTCCCAGGAGCCTGTGCAGCCCGCCACTGCCAGCGTCCCATGATCCAGGGACAACTTCCCCGGGAGAACGCACGGCGTGCCTCAGGCTGCTGCAACGTCATGCCGGCCTCTGCCGCCGCAGGCTCGCGCCGCATCCGTACCCCTCCCTGCCCCCGGCCTGAGTGAGCCAGAGCCCCCCAAGCAGCTGCTCCTTTAACCCCGTCCTGTGTGAGTGAAGAACAGACGCCCTCAGGCGACCTACACACAGAGGCGGGTCCAAATCCAAAGCTGAACCCCGGGAGCTGTACGAACAAAGAAGAGAAAGGGAAATTTCTCCCAGCAGCCTCAGAAGCAGCGGATTAAAGCTCCACAAACAACTTGATGTACCTGCATCTGTTGAATACCTGAATAGACAACGAATCATCCCAAATTGAGGAGGTGGACTTTGGGAGCAGGATATATTATTTTTTCCCCTTTTCCTCTTTTTGTGAGTGTGTATGTGTATGCTTCTGTCTGAGATTTTGTCTGTATAGCTTTGCTTTCACCATTTGTCCTAGGGTTCTGTCTGTCCGTTTTTGTTTTTTTTTTTAACTTAAAAAATTTCTTTTTTCTTAATAATTTTTTTCTTATTTTTTATTTTAAAAAGTTAAAAAAAATTTTTCTTAATAAATTTTTTCTTAATTTTTTTCTTATTTTTATTTTTAAAAAATTTAAAAAAATTTTTTAAAAATACTTTTTTCTTATTTTTTATTTTTAAAAAATTTAAAAATTTATTTTAAAAAATTAAAATTTTTTTCTTAATAAATTTTTTCTTAATAATTTTTTTATTTTTTATTTTATTTTATCTTACTTTATTTTATTTTATTCTCTTTCTTTCTTTCTATTTTTTCTCCCTTTTATTCTGAGCCATGTGGATGAAAGGCTCTTGGTGCTCCAGCCAGGCATCAGGGCTGTGCCTCTGAGGTGGGAGAGCCAACTTCAGGACACTGGTCCACAAGAGACCTCCCAGCGCCACGTAATACCAAATGGCAAAAATCTCTCAGAGCTCTCCATCTCAACACCAAGACCCAGCTTCACTCAACGACCAGCAAGCTACAGTGCTGGACACCCTATGCCAAACAACTAGCAAGACAGGAACACAGCCCCATCCATTAGCAGAGAGGCTGCCTAAAAACATAATAAGGCCACAGACACCCCCAAAACACACCACCAGACGTGGATGTGCCCACCAGAAAGACAAGATCCAGCCTTATCCACTAGAACACAGGCACTAGTCCCCTCCACCAGGAAGGCTACACAACCCACTGAACCAACCTTAGCCACTGGGGACAGATACCAAAAACAACAGGAACTACGAACCTGCAGCCTGTGAAAAGGAGACCCCAAACACAGTAAGATAAGCAAAATGAGAAGACAGAAAAACACACAGCAGATGAAAGAGCAAGGTAAAAACCCACCAGACCTAACAAATGAAGAGGAAATAGGCAGTCTACCTGAAAAAGAATTCAGAATAATGATAGTAAAGATGATCCAAAATCTTGGAAATAGAATAGACAAAATGCAAGAAACATTTAACAAGGACGTAGAAGAACTAAAGAGGAACCAAGTAACGATGAAAAACACAATAAATGAAATTAAAAATACTCTAGAAAGGATCAATAGCAGAATAACTGAGGCAGAAGAATGGGTAAGTAACCTGGAAGATAAAATAGTGGAAATAACTACTGCAGAGCAGAATAAAGAAAAAAGAATGAAAAGAACTGAGGACAGTCTCAGAGACCTCTGGGACAACATTAAACGCACCAACATTCGAATTATAGGGGTCCCAGAAGAAGAAGAGAAAAAGAAAGGGACTGAGAAAATATTTGAAGAGATTATAGTTGAAAACTTCCCTAATATGGGAAAGGAAATAGTTAATCAAGTCCTGGAAGCACAGAGAGTCCCATACAGGATAAATCCAAGGAGAAACATGCCAAGACACATATTAATCAAACTATCAAAAATTAAATATAAAGAAAACATATTAAAAGCAGCAAGGGAAAAACAACAAATAACACACAAGGGAATCCCCATAAGGTTAACAGCTGATCTTTCAGCAGAAACTCTGCAAGCCAGAAGGGAGTGGCAGGATATACTTAAAAGTGATGAAGGAGAAAAACCTACAACCAAGATTACTCTACCCAGCAAGGATCTCATTCAGATTTGATGGAGAAATTAAAACCTTTACAGACAAGGAAAAGCTGAGAGAGTTCAGCACCACCAAACCAGCACTACAACAAATGCTAAAGGAACTTCTCTAAGTGGGAAACACAAGAGAAGAAAAGGACCTACAAAAACAAACCCAAAACAATTAAGAAAATGGTCATAGGAACATACATATTGATAATTACTTTAAATGTAAATGGATTAAATGCTCCCATCAAAAGACACAGACTGGCTGAATGGATACAAAAACAAGACCCATATATATGCTGTCTACAAGAGACCCACTTCAGACCTAGGGACACATACAGACTGAAAGTGAGGGGATGGAAAAAGATATTCCATGCAAATGGAAATCAAAAGAAAGCTGGAGTAGCAATTCTCATATCAGACAAAATAGACTTTAAAATAAAGACTATTACAAGAGACAAAGAAGGGCACTATATAATGATCAAGGGATCAATCCAAGAAGAAGGTGTAACAATTGTAAATATTTATGCACCCAACATAGGAGCACCTCAATACATAAGGCAAATACTAACTGCCATAAAAGGGGAAATCGACAGTAACACAATCATAGTAGGGGACTTTAACACCCCACTTTCACCAATGGACAGATCATCCAAAATGTAAATAAATAAGGAAACACAAGCTTTAAATGATACATTAAACAAGATGGACTTAATATTTATAGGACATTCCACCCCAAAACAACAGAATACACATTTTTCTCAAGTGCTCATGGAACATTCTCCAGGATAGATCATATCTTGGGTCACAAATCAAACCTTGGTAAATTTAAGAAAATTGAAATCGTATCAAGTATCTTTTCTGACCACAATGCTATGAGACTAGATCTCAGTTACAGGAAAAGATCTGTAAAAAATACAAACACATGGAGGCTACACAATACACTACTTAATAACGAAGTGATCACTGAAGAAATCAAAGGGGAAATCAAAAAATACCTAGAAACAAATGACAATGGAGACACGACAACCCGAAACCTATGGGATGCAGTAAAAGCAGTTCTAAGAGGGAAGTTTATAGCAGTACAAGCCTACATCAAGAAACAGGAAACATCTCAAATAAACAACCTCATCTTGCACCTAAAGCAATTAGAGAAAGAAGAACAAAAAAACCCCAAAACTAGTAGAAGGAAAGAAATCATAAAGATCAGATCAGAAATAAATGAAAAAGAAATGAAGGAGACAATAGCAAAGATCAATAAAACTAAAAGCTGGTTCTTTGAGAAGATAAACAAAATTGATAAATCATTAGCCAGACTCATCAAGAGAAAAAGGGAGAAGACTCAAATCAATAGAATTAGAAATGAAAAAGGAGAAGTAACCACAGACACTGCAGAAATACAAACGATCATGAGACATTACTACAAGCAACTCTATGCCAATAAAATGGACAGCCTGGAAGAAATGGACAGATTCTTAGAAATGCACAACCTGCCAAGACTGAACCAGGAAGAAATAGAAAATATGAACAGACCAATCACAAGCACTGAAATTGAAACTGTGATTAAAAACCTTCCAACAAACAAAAGCCCAGGACCAGATGGCTTCACAGGCGAATTCTATCAAACATTTAGAGAAGAGCTAACACCTATCCTTCTCAAACTCTTCCAAAATATTGCAGAGGGAGGAACACTCCCTAACTCATTCTACGAGGCCACCATCACCCTGATACCAAAACCAGACAAAGATGTCACAAAGAAAGAAAACTACAGGCCAATATCACTGATGAACATGGATGCAAAAATCCTCAACAAAATACTAGCAAACAGAACCCAACAGCACATTAAAAGGGTCATACACCATGATCAAGTGGGGTTTATTCCAGGAATGCAAGGATTCTTCAATATACGCAAATCAATCAACGTGATACACCATATTAACAAATTGAAGGAGAAGAACCATATGATCATCTCAATAGATGCAGAGAAAGCTTTTGACAAAATTCAACACCCATTTATGATAAAAGCCCTGCAGAAAGTAGGCATAGAGGGAACTTTCCTCAACATAATAAAGGCCATATATGACAAACCCACAGCCAACATTGTCCTCAATGGTGAAAAACTGAAACCATTTCCACTAAGATCAGGAACAAGACAAGGTTGCCCACTCTCACCACTATTATTCAACATAGTTTTGGAAGTGTTAGCCACAGCAATCAGAGAAGAAAAATAAAAGGAATCCAAATCAGAAAATAAGTAAAGCTGTCACTGTTTGCAGATGACATGATACTATACATAGAGAATCCTAAATATGCTACCAGAAAACTAATAGAGCTAATCAATGAATTTGGTAAAGTGGCAGGGTACAAAATTAATGCACAGAAATCTCTTGCATTCCTATACACTAATGATGAAGAATCTGAAAGTGAAATTAAGAAAACACTCCCGTTTACCATTGCAACAAAAAGAATAAAATATCTAGGAATAAACCTACCTAGGAGACAAAAGACCTGTATGCAGACAATTATAAGACACTGATGAAAGAAATTAAAGATGATACAAATAGATGGAGAGATATACCGTGTTCTTGGATTGGAAGAATCAACATTGTGAAAATGACGCTACTACCCAAAGCAATCTACAGATTCAATGCAATCCCTATCAAACTACCACTGGCATTTTTCACGGAACTAGAACAAAACATTTCACAATTTGTATGGAAACACAAAAGACCCCGAATAGCCAAAGCAATCTTGAGAACGAAAAATGGAGCTGGAGGAATCAGGCTCCCTGACTTCTGACTATATTACAAAGCTACAGTAATCAAGACAGTTTGGTACTGGCACAAAAACAGAAACATAGATCAATGGAATAGGATAGAGAGCCCAGAGATAAACCCACGCACATATGGTCACCTTTGATAAAGGACGCAAGCATATACAGTGGAGAAAAGACAGCTTCTTCAGTAAGTGGTGCTGGGAAAACTGGACGGCTACGTGTAGAACTATGAAATCAGAACACTCCCTAACACCATACACAAAAATAAACTCAAAATGGATTAAAGACCTAAATGTAAGGCCAGACACTATCAAACTCTTAGAGGAAAACATAGGCAGAACACTCTATGACATAAATCACAGCAAGATCCTTTTTGACCCAGCTCCTAGAGAAATGGAAATAAAAATAAAAGTAAACAAATGGGACCTAATGAAACTTAAAAGCTTTTGCACAGCAAAGGAAACCATAAACAAGACCAAAAGACAACCCTCAGAATGGGAGAAAATATTTGCAAATGAAGCAGCTGACAAAGGATTAATCTCCAAGATTTACAAGCAGCTCATGCAGGTCAATAACAAAAAAGTAAACAACCCAATGCAAAAATGGGCAGAAGGCCTAAATAGACATTTCTCCAAAGAAGATATACAGATTGCCAACAAACACATGAAAGAATGCTTAACATCATTAATCAGTAGAGAAATGCAAATCAAAACTACAATGAGATATCATCTCACACCGGTCAGAATGGCCATCAAAAAATCTAGAAACAATAAATGCTGGAGAGGGTGTGGAGAAAAGGGAACACTCTTGCACTGTTGGTGGGAATGTAAATTGATACAGCCACTATGGAGAACAGTATGGAGGTTCCTTAAAAAACTAAAAATAGAACTACCATACGACCCAGCAATCCCACTACTGGGCATATACCCTGAGAAAACCAGAATTCAAAAAGAGTCATGTACCAAAATGTTCATTGCAGCTCTATCTACAATAGCCAGGACATGGAAGCAACCTAAGTGTCCATCAACAGATGAATGGATAAAGAAGATGTGGCACATATATACAATGGACTATTACTCAGCCATAAAAAGAAACGAAATGGAGTTATTTGTAGTGAGGTGGATGGAGTTAGAGTCTGTCATACAGAGTGAAGTAAGTCAGAAAGAGAAAAACAAATACAGTATGCTAACACATATGTATGGAATCTAAGGAAAAAAAAAAAGGTCATGAAGAACCTAGTGGCAAGACAGAAATAAAGACACAGACCTACTAGAGAATGGGCTTGAGGATATGGGGAGGGGAAAGGGTAAGATGTGACAAAGAGAGTGGCATGGACATATATACACTACCAAACGTAAAATAGATAGCTAGTGGGAAGCAACCGCATAGCACGGGGAGATCAGCTCTGTGCTTTGTGACCACCTAGAGGTGTGGGATAGGGAGAGTGGGAGGGAGGGAGATGCAAGAGGGAAGAGATATGGGAACATATGTATATGTATAACTGATTCACTTTGTTATAAAGCAGAAACTAACACACCATTGTAAAGCAATTATAGTCCAATAAAGATGTTAAAAAAAAATCTAATGTGATAAAAGGTATCTACTTTAAAAAAAATCAAGTTTCATAATTAATGTTGAAATATTGAAAGCTTTCTCTCTGAGATTGGGAGAGAGACAAGATTGTCCATTATAACTACTTCTAGTCAAAGTTATACTAAAAGTCGTGACCTTCACTAAAACAAGAAAAAGAAATTTTAAAAACCTGAGAATTGGAAAGGAAGAAATAAAACTATCACTATTCACAGACTTAACATGAGTATGTATTTAGAAAATCTAAAAATATCTGCAAATTGAAGAGTTTAACAAGATTGCTGATTAGGAAAATGAAAGATCATTTTTATTACTATATTCTAGCAAATAGGAAAGGAAAATCTAAAACAGTATAATTTCACAATAGAATAGAAAATATGTACTCAGAAATAAGTCTAAAAAACAGTCTAAGACTTATAGGAGCCTTGTTGAAATAAATTATAGAAGACCTACTGTTTGGAGCAAAATACCATGTATTTACATGGATTGATAGACTTGATATTGCATAGATATTATTCTCCCCAAATGGATTTATATATTTAATACAGTTCCAATCAAAACATTAGTAGGGTTTTTGTTTGTTTCGGTGGAACTTAAAAAACTGGTTCTAAAATTATATGGAAAATCCAAAAAGGGCCAAAGTAGCCAAGACACTCTCAAAGAAGGCAATATGGGAGGACTAACTTTTCCAGTTTTTGAGACATTACAAAGTATAGTAATTAAGACATTGTCATCAGTAGTCTAGTGATAGATGGAGGACCAGTGGAACAAAACAGAATAAAACCTATACTTATAGGTTACTTGATATATGACAGATAGATGTTGGAAATTAGAAAAGAATGCCCTTTTCAATAAATGGTTCTGGAAAAATAAATTTGGATTTTTACCTCACAGTATTCACAAATTCTGGGTAGATTAAATGTGTGGATGTGAAATGCAAAAATATAAAGATTTTAGAAGATAATATGAGAACATGTTTTTATTTGGAAGGTTTTAGAGCTTTTTTTTTTAAATTTGGGAGCTAAAGTTACATTTTTCATTAAACTTAAGATGTAATTGATTCTTAGATTCACCATTATTTTTGCATTTCTGAAATAAAATATTGCTAGTTAACCATGATATGCTATTGATTGTAAAATGCATCCCAATTTTCACTTTTTCAAAATGCTTTAACATCTTACAAATGATGAAGTTCAGTGCATTTCCTGAACTCCCTCCCATCAAATGTGGATGCAGTTTAGGTTCTTTCAGTTAGATGAATTCCCACAATTTGGAAGCCAGATTGGACAGGGAAGCTTTCTTTTTGCTGCTGTTCTGGCTGGTTAGCAGAGTTGTGAAATCTGAGTAAATAGAAGCAGTTGAGGTGTCTGGACTGAGCATTCCTGTGTTTACAAGCTTCATGGATATGTAGAGGCAGTAGTAGCAAACAGTTTTTGGACCTTTGACTTGCAGTGTATCCTTTTAACTCCTTAGTCCAGTGGCTGCTCCTTATTCCCAGTCCTTCCATATGTTGAATGATAGGCATCTTAGTCCTTGTATTTAATGCTTTACTGGTTGCAATATCTAAATGATATATATTTTTTTCTTTTCTGCATTGGGTCCTGATTAATGAATTTTATTGGCTCAAGGAATCATTTAATGTTTAATGTTTTAAAAATTTGTGTTAGCATATACATAACATAGTATTTGTGATTATAACCCCTCATAAGTATATAATTCAGTGGCATTCAAAATACTGTATCACCATCATCATTATCTATACCCCCAATTTTTCAGCATCCCCAACAAAAACTACCCATTAAAAAATAATTCCTTCATTCTCCCTTTCCCAACCCCTGGTAACCTCCATACTACTTTATGTCTTTATGGATTTGCCTATTCTAGGTACGTCATATAAGTGAAATGGTATGTTATGTTATTTGTCATTCTGTGCCTGTCTTATTTCACTAAGCTTAATGTTTTCAAGGTCCATCCTTGTGGTGACATATATTTTAAAAACCGCCAAATTGTTTTCCTACCAGCATTCCATTTACATTCTCACCAACAACGAGGATTCCAATTTCTCCACATCCTGTAAGCATTGGTGGTTCAGTGGTAGAATTCTTGCCTGCCAGTTTTTCCACATCCTTACCAACATTTGCTATTTTTCTTTTTTTTAATCGTGGCATGTGGGATCTTAGTTCCCTGACTAGGGATCAAACCCATGCCCCCTGCAGTGGAAGTGTGGATTCTTAACCACTGTATCCAAAGGATTATTTACTGTTAGAATTAGATGATAATGCATCTAAGGACTAAGCATATTATTGTGCCCAGCACATAGAAGGTACTCAATAAATGGTAGTTCTTTTCCTTGTGACAGTTTATACTTTATATTAATTGATTATATTTATTCATTCTTCTGTTTAAAGTTTAAAAATATTGAGCTGCCTTGTGCTGGTTGCTAGGTGCTGTGATATAGAAATGAATGATAGTCCCTGTCCTTTAGAGGCTTATAGTCTAGTGGTAGAAGCAGACAAATAAATCAAGAATTAAAGACAGTATACTATGTTTAAAGTGTGCCCCAGGTGCAGAGGAATCACAGAAGAGGAGCATATAATCCAAAATGGTTGCAGGGGATAGAGGACGGAAAGATTTTCTAGAAAAGGAGATACTTAAACTGAATTCTAAATATGTAAGATGTATAAGACCTTTATAAAGACAAGTAATTAAACTTTATTTAGAGACATAAAGGAATACCTAAATTAATGGAGTTACATACCATATACTGAGGATGGATTGGAAGACTGAATGGTAAAACTGTCAGTTTTTCTCAGATTGATCAGTAACTTTATTGAAATCCACACCTCTGTAGGTTTTTCTGTGGAACTTGACAACTTGATTAACAGTTTCTATTGAAGTAAAAAGAGGCAAGAATTGCCATGATATCCTTAAAGAACAGTAAGATGAGACAACTTCTTTAATCCATTTTTTCAGTCAACAAATTTGAATGCTTCCTATACGTGAGGCACTGCTGGGCCCTGGTTATTACCTTGGTGAATATGACATGTGGCTCCCACCAAAGGTCACATTCAAATTCACAGACCACTTCCTAAAATATTAGATGAGTGCCAGGACTACCAACAAACTTATCACTAATTTTAGTATCTGAGTTTTATATTTAAAAATTTTCCTTGTTGTATATGTTTTTTGTTTATATTTCCTTTTATTAATTTCTTTTAATGGTAGGAAGCCTAGAAGTAGACAGGTTTTTTTTAAATAGATCTTTAAGAATGTCAGTTGGATTACAGTCTTGTTACAGGCAGGAGAGGATGGGGATCTGCTGCTGAGTGATGTCCAGAGCAGTTACCTGACCTTGGGGAGCAAGGGAGAGTGACTTTGAGGGTTCCACAGGCATGGGTTTTGAGACCTAGCCAGCGGGGTGTCTTAGGAGCCTATAAGAAGAAAAGGGAAGATGAATAACAAAATGACAGGTGATACTATATAAGTAGAGGTTGCTAATGAATTTTATATGCTTTTATGGGGGTAGGTGGCTGGATGCATGCTTAATGGTAAATTAGTTGCTTATTGTATTAAATAAATGAAGCTGTACCCCCACCTCTTAATATGCATAAAAATTAATTACTAGTGGATTGAAGGTTAAATACAAAAAGACAAACTCAGAAAGTTTTTACAAGAGGGGGCATACTTTTATGAGCTCAAGGCAGGGAAGGATTTCTTAAGACTGAAAAACACCATAAAAATTGATGAAGCTTTGACTATATTAAAAATAGAAACTCTATTGAGATCCCCATAAGAGGCTAAAAGGCAAGGCACAGATGGAAGATATCTGCAAGACAAGCAATAGCTACCTGCTGCTGTGTAATAAACTATCCCTAAAGTTAGCAGCTGAAAACAAACATTTATCTCTCTGTTTCTGTGGGTCAGGAATCTGAGAGCAACCTAGCTTGGTGGTTCTTGCTCAGGATCTCTCATGAGGCTGCAGTCAAGGTGTCAGCTGGGCCTGCAGTTATCTCAAGGCTGGACTGAGGGAGTACCTAATTCTGTGATCCCTCATGTGCATGTTGCAAGCCTCAGAAGATCCATTTCCAAATTCACTCACATGGGCCTCTTTATAGGACCACCTCACAACATGGCAGCTGGCTTTTCCCAGAATGAAGGATCCAGAAGAGAGTGAGACTTTCTAAGGTGGAAGCCACAGTCTTTTTTTTTTTTTTTAAATCTGTATTCCCTGTGCTGATCAATATATTCTTGTAGCTTATTTATTTTATACATAGTAGTTTGTACCTCTTAATCCCCTACCTCTATTTTGACCCCCCCCCTTCGCTCTCCCCACTGGTAACCATGAGTCTGTTCTCTAATTTCTGTGACTCTGTTTCTGTTTTGTTATATTTATTCACTTGTTTTATTTCTTAGATCCCACATATGTGGTAACACAGAGTATTTGTCTTTCTCTGTCTAACTTTTTTCACTAAGCATGATACCCTCCAAGTACATCTGTATTGTTGCAGATGGCAAAATTTCATTCTTTTTTATGGCTGAGTAGTATTCCATTGTATATCTATCTATAGATATCTGTAGATATCTATATCTATAGATATAGATATACCACATCTTCTTTACCATTCGTCTGTTGATGGACACTTAGGTTGACGGTCTTCTTAAAACTTAATCTTAAAAGTCACATCCCATCACTTCTGCCATATTCTATTCAGTAGCAACTCAGTAAGCCCAGCCCACACTCAAGGAGGGGAGGTTGTACAAGGGCATGAATACCAAGAGGTGAGAATCATTGGGGCCATTTTAGAAGTTATATACCACAACATATAATGAATGGACAACTGTTATGAATCACTAAGATAAAGAACACCAAGTAGAAAAAGGGCAAAAAAGTCTGAGAAGGCATTTGATGATAAAAGAAATTTAAATGACTGGTTAACATATGAAAAGATCGTTATCCTCATTAACAGGAGAATAGAAATTAAAACCACAAGAGACCATTTTATACAGACTAAATTGACAGAAATAAATATGTGACAGCATCAAGCATTGGTAAGGATGTGGAGCAGTGGGAGCTCTTCCACTGCTGGTAGGAGTGTGAATTGGAAGAACCACTTTGGAAATTAATAGTTTTCTACAACCTGCAATACTACTCCTAGGCAGTTAACCTAGACCAGTGGTTGTGAGACTTGAGTGTGTATCAGAATCACCTGCAAGGCTTCTGAAGACAGATGGCTGGGCCCACCCCCCGAGTTTCTGATTCAGTAAGAATGGGGTGGAGCCTGGCAATTTGTATTACTATCAAGTTCCCAGGTGATGCTGGTGTTGCTGGCTCAGGAATCATATTTTGAGAACCAACCATTGTCCTAGAGAAATGTGTCAATATGTGGACTAGGAAGCTTATGTATAGAAGAATGTTCATAGCAGCATTACTCCTGTTAACCCCAAAATACACAGACACAAAATTCAGATGTCCATCAGTAGTGGATTGGATAGATAAATCATGGTATATTCACTTATGGAATAAAAATACTGTTCAGATAGAGTAGAAAAAACCACAGACGGCTCCTGCATCAATTGGTATGAATCTCCCAAACATAATTTAGTCAAACATTAGAAAATCACAAAAGGCTACATGCAACATGACTCTATTCATAAACAGTTTGAAAACAAATGGAATTAACTATATTGTTCAGGAATGCAAATTATAGATACTAGAATTATAAGGAAAATCAAGGGAATAATCACAAAAATAAAGTGATAGTGATAATTTTAGGGATGACAAAGTGGATGTGATTGAGGAGGACGCATGGAGGCTTTTAAGATACTAGCGGTGCTCTGTTTTTTGGGTTGTGATTATGTAAGGTTTGCTTTAATTTACAGTTATTCTTTAAACTATAGATATGTTTTGTAAACTCTTCTCTACATAATTTTATAATAAAAGAAAAAATTTAACTTTAATTTCTATCCCTGATTATTACTGGTGTTGAGTATGTTTTTGTATGTTTATTTGCCTTTGGATTTTTTCTTTTTGAATTATTTGTGGACATCTTCTGCCCATTTATGTATTGTGCTTATTTTGTTTTTAAAATTTATTTTTAAGTGTTTTGTTTTTAAAATTTATTTTTAAGTGTTCTATTTTATATTATGGATATTATTTTTAATCTATTATGTGTCAAAAATATTTTCTTCCAGGCTTTTGTTATGAAGAAGTTTGTTGTTATTGTTTATGTGGTCAAACTTATCCATCTTTTCCTTTTTTTTTTTTTTTTTTTTGCTTTCTTGTCTAGAAATCTTTCTGTACCCAGGATTTAAAAAGATATTACCTTATTTTGTCTTCTGATAAATTTAAAGTTTTTAAAATTTTTGTAGGTATTTAAGTGGTCTGGTATTTATTATGTGACGATATGAAGGTATTTGGGGGGATATAATTATCCAAACACCATTTGCATACATGTGCGTGGTCTTTTTTCCTCTTTCTGTTTTGTGACGCCATCTCTAATATATACCAGCTTTCCATGGGTCTGTTTCTGGGCTATCTCTTGATTTGTTTGTCTGTAATAACACTAGGTCTGCACTGCTACTTTATACTGTATCTTGCATTTTGATAATGCCAGTCTCTTCTCTTTGTTCATTTTGTACAAACATATGCTCATTTACTCTTCCATGTGACTATTAGAATCAGGTTGTCAAGTTCTATAAAAAGTCCTACTGGGATTTTGATAGTGATTGTATCAAATTTATATATTAATATAGGGACATATATATTAGATATTTACAAATTGAGTTTTCCAGTTCATGAACATGGTCTTTATCTTCATTTATTTAGGTCCATTATTTCCTTAAATAAATGTTTATAGTTTTCTACATAATGTTCTCATACTTTGGGGAATGGGGGGTTAGTTTTATTCCTGAGAATCTTTTGTGCTTTTGCAAATGGGATAAAAAAAAAACTTATTGTTTGGTATGTAAGGAACCTATTGTTTCTTTTGTACGTTGATTTTTGTATCTGGTTCTTATAGAACTCTTGTTACTTCTCAAGTTCATCAGTGGATTGTCCTGGATTTTAAAGTAACAATCATATGTACGAGTAATGATTATTTTGTTTTTTTCCTTTCCCATGCTTATATCTTTTTTTTTTTCCTTTTCTTGTTCTAACACACTGCCTAGGGCGTTCCATACAATATTTGATAGTTGTAGTGATCTGTGTCACTATATCTTTATTTCTCCTGTCTTTAATGGGAATGCTTCTATATGCTTGGTGATTGAATTTCTAGTTTGAGAGGTTTGTGTTTTTGTTTTTTTTATTACCATAAATGGGTATTGAATTTTGTCAGATATTTTTTCCTACATCCGTTGAGGTGATTGTATGGTTTTTTTTCTTTCTTCTACTAATGTAAGTAATTCTATACGCAGACATCCTAGTTTTGAGAAACTCATTATTACTTATGGAATACATTTTATCACAGTGTGTGTTCTTTTAATTTGTTGTTGAATTCCATTTGCTAATACAGGTTTTTATTTAGGGCTTTTCCATCTGTGTTTATAAATAAGATTAGTCTGTAGCTCTCTTGTGCTGTTCTACCCAGTTTTGGTATCAGGATTATTTGTGTTGTTAGAAAGAGCTGATTAGTTTTCTCGGATTTTTCATGGTCTTGAACAGTTTTTATACCAAACCAGAGAAAATGTTTCTTGAAATAACTTAAAATAAAATGGTTAAGGTTTTATCATTGCTTATGATTCCCTGATTTAACTAACCTTCTCAATTAACCAACCATTTGACTTTATTACATTGAATAAAGGGGCTTCTCTTGCACCCACTTCAGTATTACAATTGTGATGATTTACTTTGTAGAGTTGGGATTACAGTTTTTCTCAGCACCTTACTTTTCTGGTCATCTAAACTCATAGCTGAATTATTAGACAAAAAGTTTTCAAACTTCCTCTTTTGGAATGGCCATTTACTCTCTCAGAACCTTAACTTCTTTCTTGCTACCCTGCAGGGTTGTGGTAGGATATTAAATTGATCAACAGTAGTTCAGACTCTCATTACTTCTTGCTGATAATTATAGCACACTTTTAATGGGACTCTCTGCCTCTAGTGCCTCTCTGACTTGTTAGTTAACCTAAACATTGTTGCCAGAGTAAACATCCTAAAATATATGTCTAATCAGATCAAAAGCCATTTATAACAACAAAAACTGCATTTAAAAAATTATGCTCTGTGCTGGCTTAGATGTAGTCTCTGCCATCAGCTGTCCTTTACAAAATTATTTTTAAAATACATATATACACATAAATTCTGAATTGTGATTATCTGCTGTGAGAGTTTGAGTATCCACTATAGATTGGGAGGAGGGTAATGAGGAAAGGCCGCTGGGAGGAAGTGAAATCTAAAGATCTCTTCTATCTGAATAAGCTGTGCTAGTTTGGAAAAGTGCTGAGCAAAGAGTTTCCCAGGAAGAAGGAATAGCATGTGAAAAGGTTTGCTGCTGGAACTCCATTGTGGTTGAGTTTATTGAATAAGGGATGGAGAGAATAGTGCCTGATGAGGCAGGAGGTAGGCAGGAACAAAATCATTTAGGATCTTGTATTCTTTGCTAAGAACTTTAGGTTTTATTCTGAGTCATTGGGGAGCCATTAAAGGTTTAAGCAAGGAGAATGATGTGATCAGATTTGTGTTTTAGGGATTTCACTCAGACTGTGGAGAATGGATGTGAGAGGAATGGAAGTAGGACAAAAGAAGTGGGGGAACCAGTTAGGATGCCTTTGTAAGTAGTAGTTCAGGGAGAAAGGATAATAGTTTAGAGTAATGATAGTAAACAAGGTAACACATGAATGATTGTCTCATAAAACCATTAAAATAACCTATGAAGTAAGAGCAGAATAAGATTTGGAATAAATTGATCCAAGCCCATCTAGTAAATGGTGGTATAGAATTGAAACCAAGGGTGTTGACCATTTGGCCGTGTCTTTAAAATAAAAGCCAAACTCCATTGTAGATTTTTCAGCCTACCTTTATTACCTTTATCTCCTCCTAAACACTTATTCACTTATGCTGTAGCCAAACCAAACTATTGCAATAGTTATCATTAACATACCTTGTCCTTGATGCCACTGATTGTTTACTATGACTGGAATACTCTTACCCCATATACTTAATAAAATTCTAACTATCCTTTAGGATCCAGGTCAAATATGAAGGCTTCCAAGTGTGCCTCCTGACACATGTTGTCCTTTTACCTTCTTTTAACCAGAGTAGTTTCTTTGTATTGTAGTATGTTAATTCAGCAGATTTATGCGATGACTGTGTGCTGGGCGCTATGTGTATACATTGTGGACGTTGAACAAAATCTGTACACACATATATGTAATTATAAATTTTGAATGGTGATATGAAGGAATAGTAAAGAGTGCCTGTGGGTTATTGAGACCCTTAGAGGGTCCTTGAGGTCAAAACTATTTTCATAATACTAAGACATTATCTGCCTTTTGACTCTCCTTCTCTTGTGAGTATATGGTGATGTGATGTGTGATAGTGCAGCAGATTGAATGCAGAAGATGATATGAGAATTCAGATGTCTTTTATTAAGGTAGCTATTAATTAGTATTGTAAAAAATGCCACTTTTCATTTTCACTGTTTTTTATTGTTTTGGAAAATGTAGTTATTTTTTCATAAAAAATAGATGATTTGTGTTAATGAGTTTGTTGTAATTTTTAAATGAATTAGGTATAAAAATTTCTTGGATATAATTTTTAATATGAATATTGATAGCTATAACCTGCATGAATAAAGGCTGTGTGGCATCCTCAGGAAATTTTAAGACTATAAAGGGATCTTGAAACTGGGAAGTTTAAGAATCTCTGTATTGGGGACCTGACTTAAATTGGCAGCTTCTGGAGAAGTAAAAGATATCTTATGTCTCCCTTTAAATTCTCATGTTTTTCTAAAAAGTAGAGTCTGGTTATCTCCATATCTCTAAAGCCTATAATTATTTGCATATAATGGGTATGTTGGTTAAATTTCATTGTCAAGGTCTCCTGTAGATGGTCATTCTTTATTGGATTTGTGATTTGTTTGAAGCCTTTGTTGAAATACTGTCATTTCTCATTACTAAAGGAGATGGATCTGGGTTCAGATCCTTCTTGTTATGAATATGGGCAAGTTACTTAACCTTGCTGAACCTTACCACTCATCTGTAAATTGGAGTACATATTATCTTACTCTGTTGTAACAGTTTAACGAGTTAATGTATGTAACCTGATTAGTAAGTGATAGTTACCATTTTATTGCGTGCCTCTGTGCCTATATTTATTTTACATAGCACATACATACTGGGCTTAGCTTAGGTAGTAGGGAGGTCTGTGAATAAATCAGTATATAAATTAAAAAATCACCATTTGAGTACATATAACAGTTTATCAGGAGGGGAGAAAGCCAAAATAATCCATTGTGTGGTTATTCATTTAAAAAAAAAATTTATTTATTTTGGGCTTCGTTGGGTCTTCATTGATGCGTGCGGGCTTTCTCTAGCTGCGGCGAGCAGGGGCTACACTTCGTTGCGGTGCGCGATCTTCTCATTGCAGTGGCTTCTCTTGTTGTGGAGCACGGGCTCTAGGCTCGCGGGCTTCAGTAGTTGTGGCACATGGGCTTCAGTAGTTGTGGCTCACGGGCTCTAGAGTGCAGGCTCAGTAGTTGTGGCACATGGGCTCAGTAGTTGTGATGCACGGGCTTAGTTGCTCCACGGCATGTGGGATCTTCCAGGACCAGGGCTTGAACCCGTGTCCCCTGCATTGGCAGGCAGATTATTAATCACTGCGCCACCAGGGAAGTCCCGGTTATTCATCTTTAGAAAAGGGAACTGAAACAAAATGTGGGCTTGGAATAGTTTAAGTAACTCCCTTACACTATAAGGATAGGGACAGTGCCTCACATTTACGGAATATTTGAACAGTATTAAATAGCTACAGATACTTAAGAACACATTTTAGAAGCCTTGAAAAATATGTACTATAGATTAAAGGTTAAGCCCTAAAATATCTCAGATGGCTAACTGGAAAAGTAAATAAAGGTACCATGGAAGAAAAACAGAATGGCCCTGTGGGAATAATATGATTTGCAAGATGTAACTAAATATGATCTAGTAAGATAAGAGAACATAGGACATCCTGCCTGTGGTGGATTCCAAATTCGGTGGTTAAAATCCTAACTATATTAAAGGTAGACTTTTTAAGATAACAGTGCAGAATGTTTGCCAAAGGATGACCAGGAAATAGTTAGGAAGATCAAGTGACTGCTTTGCTTTGCTTTTTTCATAGCAGAAAACTATAGGAAAATTATCCTTTGTAGTATCTTTTGAAGCAGATAGTTCAGTTGTGCTTAAAAAGAAAAAAGAAAAGGAAATAATACTGTTTTTTCTTATATGAGATAAAAATTAAAGTTGGTTTAAGTTCTAGGTTTGGACCTAGAACTTGCTTACATTTTAAATAGAAAGGGTTGTAGACATTCTGTTCTTTGTACAACCGTGATGCTTTCTAGGATACGTGTGTGTGTGTGTATGTGTGAGTGTGTGTGTATCCTAGATATACACACACACACACAAATGTATTCATAGTATTTCTTTCTTGTTTGAAGATTTTATCAATTTAAGGTTTATTTGATTTTTCATTGATTATTGCTGTGTATTATCTCCATAGCTGTGATCTTTGAACTTATAGTCCATTAGGTTGTGATGTCATTTGTATTCAAAGCAAATAAAAAGCTATCTTGCTATTTACGTTTGCCATTTAAGTTGATGCTTATATCATGCAGTCAGTGCCAGTTAATTGAAAATGGTTAAAATGGAAAATTATTTAAGGAAAGAAGGAGATACATATTTCATTTTAATTGAAAGCATATAAATATATTCTCATATGACTATATTTTGGTATAGGGCTTAAGTATTTTGTTTGATTAATGGTACTCTGAGTGGAGTTACATGCTGTTTTTAACGCCACAACCATACCCATAATGCATTATCCACAATTTCCTGTTTTCTTTTTCTTTTCTTTCATTTATTTTTCATAATAAATTTAATTAATTAATTAATTAATTGTTTTTGGCTGCGTTGGGTCTTTGTTGCTGCACGCGGGCTTTCTCTAGTTGTGGCAAGCGGGGGCTACTCTTTGTTGAGGTGCGCGGGCTTCTCATTGTGGTGGCTTCTCTTGTTGCGGAGCACGGACTCTAGGTGTGCGGGCTTCAGTAGTTGTGGCATGTGGGCTCAGTAGTTGTGGCATGTGGGCTCTAGAATGCAGGCTCAGTAGCTGTGGCACATGGGCTTAGTTACTCCACGGCATGTGGGATCTTTCCAGACCAGGGCTCGAACCCTTGTCCCCTGCATTGGCAGGCGGATTCTTAACTACTGCACCACCAGGGAAGTCCTCTTTTTATTTTAATCATCTGTGAGTTCAGTGAATAAATCGGTGGAGATTCTGGGGGAGAGTTGATGGTAGTTTGGACTGGAGTGATAGAAGGGGAAGTGGTAAGAAGTCATCTGATACAGGATATATTTCAAACATGGAGCCAAGATAATTTTCTCTTGGACTAATTTCCAAATGTATAACTTCCGAAGACAAACTGAAAAAGAGAAACCACTGCTCAGAACCAAATTTGTGTTCTGGAAGACCAAGTAAAATCTTTTTTTCTTCACATCCAAAATCCACTCTTCCAGTGAGTGCCATTGGCTCTACCTTTGAAATACCTCTTGAACCAGGTAAGTTCTCACTATTTTCTTTGCCACCATCTTAGTCCTAGCTACTATCATCTCCCCAGTTATTGCAGTAACCTTCCAGCTGGTCTTGCCCCCTTATATTTTGTTCTCTACATAGCAGTGGGAGTGATTATTTAAAATATAATTTATATTATGTTATTCCTTTGCTTAGAAAACTACACTTAAAACAAAAGCCAAACTTTAAACTATGGTTTCAAGTTTTATGTAATCTGGCCCCCGCCACCCTCTGTAACTTCATCTTCTATACCAGTGATTCTCAAAATGTGGTCCAGGGACAGCTGTTCAGAAGAGCCATAAGGCCAAAACTATGTTTATAATAATAGTGGGATGATATTTACCTTTTCCTCTCTCATTCTCCTGAGTATCGAATGGATTTTCCAGATGCTGCATTATATGTATTTTTGCTACAGGTTAATGTAGAAACAGATATGAGAATCCAGCTACCCTCTGTTAAACTAGTCATTGAAGAGAATTGCAAAAATGTAAAACAGTGCCATTCTTCTCACTAAATTCTTTTTTTGTTTGTTTTGGACAGTGGACTTATTTTTTTATTTAAAAAAGTTATCTGTGTTAAACATAATGGATTTATTATTAAATTAATACTTTAACAATTTCTCAGTCTTATTTCTTAATATGGCAAATATCATTAGATACAGCCCACGTAAAAAACAGTTTTTGGGATCCTCAGTAATTTTTAAGAGTGTAGAGGGATCCTGAGAGCAAAAAGTTTGAGAGCTGTTGTTTTGCACTATCTGCATTTTCTTCACATCAGCTACACTGGCTTTCTTGTTCTCAGAGTACTCCAAGCATACTTGTAATGTAGGGCTTTTTCATTAGCTGCTATTTTTTCTCTGCCTGGAGAATATTTTCCCCAGCTTTCTCACTTCATTCTCATATCTGTTCAGATGTTACCACCTCTTTGACAAGACCTTTCCTAACCACAAACTACTCTTTCTAAAAGAACCTTCTCGGGACTTCCCTGGCGGTCCAGTAGCTAAGACTCTGCACTTCCACTGCAGGGGGCATGTCTTCAATCCCTGGTCAGGGAACTAAGATCCCACATGCCAGGAGGTGCGGTGTGGCCAAAAATAAATAAACAAACAAATAAATAAATAAATTTTTAAAATAAATAAAATAAAAGCCTTCTTCCTACTCTCTGTCTCTTACCTTGATTGAATTTTCTACAAAGCATTGATCACTGCTGGAAATTATACATTTGTTTTCTTGTTTGTTTGTTCCCCTAATAGAATGTGTACTCTATGAGGGCAGGGACTTTATTTGTTACATGCCTAAAGCCTAAAATAGTGTGTTTGGTACATAACCCGTTAATCAGTAAAAAAAAGAGAAACACACAGAAATGGAATTCATTAGTAAAAATGTAAGTGACTTAGAAGATAGACTCAGGAACTCTAACACGAATTAACAGGTTTCTAGAAGGAAAAAAGAAGCAGAGAAGTAATAATTAATTAAATAATAGAAAACTATATTCTGAGCTGAAGAAAGACTTGAATCTGTATATTGAAAGGCAGAATAACAAGCAAAAGTTACATTTCCTGGTGAAATTACTGAGTATTAGGGATAAAGATGATCATAAGCTTCTATATAGAACAGAAAGGAAAGATAATCAGGTGAACAGTGGCAACACTGAGAGAAAAATAAAGCTGTGATTACGAATCCCATACCTGGCCAAGGTATTTTCAGACACTAAAGGAACCGAAGTATACATATCACCCCTATACACTATTTGTACATTCAAGAGATATGGTTAATAAAACTGGAAATCAACAATATCTATTGAAAACTGATCCCATATCCTTTAACATAGCTTTTTAGAAATTAAGAAACATTCTTTTAAATAAATCGTTCTCAAAGTGTGGTACCCATACCAGCAGTGGCAGCATTACCTGGGATTCTGTTTTAAAATGCAGACTCTACCTTAGACCTACTGAATCAGAAGCTCCGAGCATGAGGCTCTGCAGTCTGTATTTTAACAAGCCCTCTGTGTGATTCTGATGCATATTTAAAGTGAGTTACTTGTAGACACTGTGTATTTAGGTATTTTTTCATCCCTTCTGATGATCTTTGTCTTTTAATTTGTATCTGTAGACCATTTACATTTAATATAGTTATTGATAAGTTTGGATTTAGGTTGACCAGTTTAGTAATTTGTTTTCTGTTAGTTTCCTCTGTTTTTCATTACTCTGTTTCTCCTTTCCTGCCTTCTCTTAGGTTATTTAAGCATTTTTTTAGTATTCCATTTTAAATTTGCCTAGTGTGGTTATTTTCTTTAATTATGTCTCTCTATAGTTTCTTTAGTGATTGCTCTGGAGATTACAATATACATACTAAAGTTTTCACTCTCTGCTTAGAATAAATTCTCTACTCCCTTAAGTGGATTATAGAAATATAGTTACCACTATATAGGTGTCTTTATCTCCTCCACCCCACCCCTTTCTGTTATTCTTGTCTTGCATATTACATTTTCCTTTATGGAAAGCCTCATTAGGAAATGTTATAAATTTTCCTTTCAACTATTAAACATATTTAAAGAATGTAAGAAGAGAGGATTAGTGTATTATATTTACCCAGATATTTACCATTTCTGTTGCTCTTCATTCCTGCTCTTTCAGGTTTCCTTCTGATATCATTTCTCTTCTGTGTGAAGAATTTCTTTCAGTAATTCTTTTAGAGCAGGTCTGTTGGCAGCAAATTTTCTTAGTTTTTATTTATCTGAAGATATCTTTATTTTACTTCATTGCTGATAGATATTTCAGTAGATAAAATACTAGGTTGACAGCTCTTTCAACACTTTAAAATGTTGTGCTACTTCTTTCTGCCTTCATGGGTTTTTTTTTATTTTAAAATTTATTTGTTTTATTTATTTATTTTTTGCTGAGTTGGGTCTTTGTTGCCATGTGTGGGCTTTCTCTAGTTGCGGCAAGCGGGGTCTACTCTTCGTTGCGGTACGTGGGCTTCTCATTGCCGTGTCTTCTCTTGTTGTGGAGCACAGGCTCTAGGCATGTGGGCTTCAGTAGTTATAGCACACGGGCTCAGTAGTTGTGGCGCACGGGCTTAGTTGCTCCACGGCATGTGGGATCTTCCCAGACCAGGGCTCGAACCCATGTCCCCTGCATTGGCAGGCGGATTCTTAACCACTACACCACCAGGGAAGCCCTGCCTTCATGGTTTCTTTTGAGAAATCTGTAGTCATCTGAAATGTTGTTCCCTTATAGTTCATGGGTCATTTTTCTCTGCTTTCAAGATAATGGCTTTGTTTTTAGTTTTCAACACTTAATGATGTGTATGGGTGTGTATTTCTATATATTTATCCATTTGGGGATTCACTGACCTTTCTGAATCTGTAGTTTTATGCATTTTGTCAAATTTGAGGAGATTTCAACCAGTATTTCTTCATATAATTTTTATTGCTTCACTCTCCTCTCCTTTTGGAAGTTCAGTGACACAAATGTTAGACTTATTGTTGTTGTCCCATAGAACCCCAATTTTTAAAAAAATTTCAATCCTTTTTCTTTCTGCTGTTAAGAGTGGATAATTTCTGTTGATCTGCCTTCATGTTCACTGACTCCTCTATCTTCATTCTGCTGTTGAGCCCATCCATTGAGTTCTTAAATTTCTGTTACTGTAATTTTCTGTATTGTCTTCTCTTGCTTTGCTGGGACTCTCTAGTTTTCCATTTGCTTCAAGATTATTTTTGATTGCTTGTTGAAGCATTTTTATTAAAGTAAAGTTGCTTAAAGTTTTTGTCAGATAACTCCAACATCTGGGTCATGTTGGGGTTTGTAACTTTTGCTTGTCTTTTCCATGTGAGTTGGAGGTTTTCCTGGTTCTTTGTATTCTGAGTAATTTTGAATTGTTTGCTGGACATTTTGAATATTATGTTAAGAGAATTAATCTGACTAGGGAATGATAGTCATATAAGTTCACAGTGAAGCTTAGAAATGCTACTGAGATATTCATCACTGCCTTTCCATGCTCAGATGTGAAGATTCACATACAGTGATGATTACTCTTCCCTTCCCTTTACCCTTCACCTCTGTCTTCCTCTCTCTTTTTCTTCTTTTTTGGTTGAATCTATGTAAATGAGATCTATTGAATATATCAAGTTTCACAAGAAGTTACCTTCTTGTGTTGAAAGTTTTGTCTTTTTTAACGTATACTTGGTAACTTGATTATGGCTACTTGAATTTATAAGGCTTATTGCTGATCAGATTTTTAAAAATCATTAACACAGGTAATTTCTGTTCATAACATGTTGAATAGAACTAGTTATATAACCTTTTGCATGATCAGAAAGGAAAATTGGATACCTCTAGCATATGGATATTTCTTTCATGTGTTTATTTTTCAGTGTTACTCAATTTGAGTCTTTTATCTGGGCTTTCCAGCCAATCTCAGAATTCATTATGCAGCTTGGATTAGATGGGCATGTTTGTAGCCAGATACATTTTTTCCTAGTTTTCATGCCATCTACAGGGAACCTGTTCTTCTGGTGTTCTTCAGCCAATGGACGCTGAAACCAAATTCTTCTTTTAAATATATTATTTGGCACAAACAGTGTTGGTCAGAACAGAAACTTAACTCAATCCAGCTTAATCAAAAAAAGAGAAATTTATGGGAAGTATACTAACTAGTTGAGCTGCAGGAATCAGTCAAGGCAGGGCCTTAGGTTGTCAAACACCAGTGGTATTCTATTTTCCACCTTTCTTTGCTTGTTTCTAAATATTTGCTCCTTTTTTTCTTTGGAGATAGGTTTCCCCCCATGGTGGGGAGCATGGCTGTAAGTAGCCCTAGATTCATTTGCTTCCACTTACGTGACTGTAGTCAAATGTATATAGCTAAGAACGTATAGTCACACATATATAGTCAGGAAAGCTAAATTTCAGGAAAATTCCTGGGAAAATATTTAATTGTTTATGACTGGAATCATTTGCCCATAATACCCAATTGCCCAGTCTGGTGGGTTGAAGTATGTGATTGGTCCATCTTGTATAACATGTCCTTCCTGTGGCCAGGTGGCAGTGTCTATTATCAGAAGTAAGGTGTTATAGAATTATTATGGATCTCAAGGAACGCCCTAATTTATATTTATAATTTCTTCTTTATAGATAGCCGTTTTACTTCCTAATTTTTCCTCTTTTATCATTGGGAGAAGAGAAGAAAACAACATTAAATTTCAAATCCTTCAGTTTCCTGGCCAAATATTGGAATTTAAAATTATATCCCAGATTTCTTATGATTGTATTGTTTGTTTCTCTATGAATCAGCTTAAGTATGTGCTAATCAGTGTGTTTGGGGCTTACAGTTTTTGTTCACATTAAAGACTTTAGGGGAAAAAAACCTAGTTCCCTATTTGATTGTATTGTGGAATGGTGTGGGTAATGGAAGAAAAGAATGCTCTAGCAGAAGGGTCAGCGTATTCAAAGACCATTAAAATGTGGATAGTGTTTGATAGATGTAATGTGTTTCTTCATTTCTTCCATGGCATCTAGTAATCATTCTTTCTAAGCCAAAGTCTCAGACTGTTTTTCTACAGTTTTCTTGTATCTATGGATTTCTAGATAAATTAGCCTTCCCTGGTAGTCATTTGTGCGCCTTACCCACATCCAGCTTTCCTATTCCGATCACACAGAAGGCCACGTGACTAGTTCTATTCATTGTGCTATGAACAGATATGACCTGTGTCACCTCATGTCCTATGTCTAATTGCCAGTGTCAGGCCCTCCAGAGTTTTTTTTTCTATCCAGCCTGGTGATTGGCATTTTTAAAAATAGTGACTGCTGCTCTATCAACCTGCATCCTGTGTGACTGCAATAAACAGGGCTTCCCTGCCTGCCTGAAATGGACATATAGCATGAATGAAAACTAAACCTTTTTTGTTTTAAGGCAAAGAGATTGCGGAGTGTAATGTAGCCTTCCTGGCTGGCACACCTTCCCTGGAAAATGGCCCATTGATGGAACTTCTGTCATAAGCCTTTAAACATTTGACGATAACATTGGTAACTAATAATTGTATTTTCAATTACGTCTTAAGCAATCTGCTCAGTGCTTTATAAAATATCTCACTAAATTTTAGCAATTTTCCTGTGAGGATAGAACTATGATTAGGTAGGAACTTGCCCTATCTCTTCTTTTCTCTATCTACTGTCACTTCCCTGGTAATCTAATTCATTTTCGTGATTTTAAATATCATCTGTCATTTTTCACTGAATTTAAGATACTGTTGATTGTAAGATGCATTGTTGCTTTATGTACCACTAAAAAAAATAGTCTATTTTAGTGCTTATTTTCACTTAACACTTTTATTTCATACTTACTGTTGTAGCCTGTTGACTGATTGATTGAAGTATAGTTGATTTACAATTTTGTGTTAGTTTCAGGTGTACAGCAAAGTGGTATTCCTTTCCAGATTTTTTTCCGTTACAGGTTATTACAAGATACTGAATATAGTTCCCAGTGCTATACAGTAGGTCCTTGTTGTTTATCTGTTTTATATATAGTAGTGTGTATCTGTTAATCCCAAATTCCTAATTTATCCCTCCCCTCCAGTAACTCTAAATTTGTTTTCTATGTCTGTGAGTCTGTTTCTGTTTTGTGAATAAGTTCATTTGTATCATTTTTTAAGATTCCACATATAAGTGATATCATATGGTATTTGTCTTTCTCTGTCTGACTTCATTTAGTATGATAATCTCTAGGGCCATCTGTATTGCTGCACATGGCATTATTTCATTCTTTTTTATGGCTGAGTAATATTCCATTGTGTGTCTGTGTATGTGTATGTATATATATGTACACAGACACACACACGCACACATATATACCACATCTTCTTTATCCATTCATCCGTCGATGGACACTTAGGTTGCTTCCATGTTTTGGCTATTGTAAACAGTGCTGCGATGAACATTGGGGTGCATTTATCTTTTTGAATTAGAATTTTCATCTTTTCTGGATATATACCCAGTAGTGGGATTGCTGGATCATATGGTAACTCTATTTTTAGTTTTTTTAAGAAAGCTCCATACTGTTCTCCATAGTGACTGCACCCATTTACACTCCCACCAACAGTATAGGAGGGTTCCCTTTTCTCCAAACCCTCTCCAACATTTAGTATTTGGAGACTTTTTTTTTAATATTTATTGATTTATTTATTTGGCTGCATTGGGTCTTAGTTATGACACGTGGGATCTTTGTTGTGGCATGCGGGATCTTTCATTGTGGTGCATGGGCTCTTTGTTACAGCGGGCAGGCTTCTCTCTAGTTGTGGCGCATGGGCTCAGTAGTTGCGGCTTGCGGGCTCTCTAGTTACAGTGCACGGGCTCTAGAGCGCATGGGCTTAGTTGCCCCATGGCATGTGAGATCTTAGTTCCCCAACTGGGGATCGAACCCGCATCCCCTGCATTGGAAGGCAGATTCTTAACCACTGGACCACCAGGGAAGTTCCTTGTAGACTTTTTGATGATGGCCATTCTAACTGGTGTGAGGTGATACCTCACTGTAGTTTTGATTTGCATTTCTCTACTAACTAGCAATGTTGAGCATCTTTTCATGTGCCTGTTGGCCATCTGTATGTCTTCTTTGGAGAAATGTCTGTTTAGGTCTTCTGTCCATTTTTTGGTTGGGTTGTTTTTTGTTTTTTTTTTAATATTGAGCTGTATGAACTGTTTTTATATTTTGGAAATTAAGCCCTTGTCAGTCACACCATTTGCAGGTACTTTATCCCAGACATAGCCTTTTTAGGCTTATTTGCTTTATCAATATCAAATTTATGCTTGGCATCTCTATATGTCTTTCTGCATCTATAATAACTTTTGTTTCAGTATGGAGTCATGTTATAATCTTAGTGGCAGTTAATCTCAACATATGCAATACCAACAATGCACATAACTTACTTGACTGACAGCAGTGTGAATAGCCTTGACCAAATTGTACATCCTCAGGCAATGGTAACTATGTCATGCCCACCACGTGGGCAACAGCAATTTTAAGATGTCATCAATTGTAAGATTGCATTCTGTTGTTATAATGTGCATGTGTGTGTGGTGGGGGATAGTCTCTTAGAATGAGTGAAAAACATGTTATTTCTCAACTTCCAAATTTATATCTCCAGCCCAGACATCTTATTTAATTCTAGATGTGAATACCCAGCTTCTATTTAATGTCTTTACTCTGGTTGTTTAATAGGCATGTCAGGATATTTAAAATAAAATTTCTAATTCCACATGTTGTGCCTTTTTCTCCTATCCCCAGTGTTCCTTCTGCAGTCTTTTTGATTTGGGGCTCTTATATTCTTTGACTTAGGTTAAAAACTGCAGAGTCAAAGATGATTGCTTTCCATCATTACCCCACATTCAATTCATCAGCAAATCCTGTTGACTCCACCTTTATACTATATCCAGAACCTGACGCATTTTACCACCTCTGCCAGTATAAATTTGGTAAAAAGCACCATCATCTTTCCTTTGGCAGTCATCTCCCATCTGGTTTCTTGGCATCGGCTCTTGCTCCCACTATGGTCCTTTTTCAATGTAGCAGCCATTTAAAAAATTTAAGTGGTCATGTTATGTTCTTTTTAAAAAACTAATCTCTATAGATATATAGTTTACATACTATATTAATCACCCATTTAATGTGTAATTCAATGGCTTTTCACATGTTTACAGACTTGTGCAAAAACCCTCACCAAAATCAACTTTAGGATATTTTCATCACTCCAAAGAAGAAACCCACACTCTTAGCTCTCATCCCTCAATCCCTTTATTCTCCCCAGTCTTAGGCAACCAGTAGTCTAGTTTCTGCCTCTGTGGATTTCCCTATTCTGGACATTTTATGTAAATGGAAATACACAATTTGTGGTCCTTTGTAACTGGCTTCTTTCATTTAGTATTTAAGGTTTGTTCATGTTGTAGCGTATATTTTTATTGCCAAATATATACATTGAATGGATATACACCACATTTTATTTATTATCAGTTGATGAATGTTTGGGTTATTTCCCCTTTTTGGTTATTATGCATAACGCTGCTATGAACATTCATGTACAATTTTTTGTATGTTTTGTTGTATGTCACTGTTCCTCTAACACAATGTATTATCTATTGTGTCTCAAGCCACTCCAAAGCTCAGTACTTAAAACAATCACTATGAGTCTATGAGCAGTGTTACTTTGGCTAGACTATGTTTTTATGACCAGCTGGTGGTTCTAGGTAGGCTGGCTGGTCTAGGATGGCCTTGAATGGCACTTGGTTCTGTCAGGCTAGCCCACGCATGTTCTCATAGCAAGGCGGGAGTGTAAGAGCAAACAAGTTCAGTTGTGCAGGAGGGCAAGAAGAAGTGTATATTTGCATTTTAAGCCTCTGCTTGGATCATGTTTGCTAATAACCTGTTGCCCTAAGTGAGTCACTTGGAGAAGCCAAGGGTCAGAGTGGAAAGGGGACTACAAAGTTATGACTCAGAAGGTGTGTCTACAGGGAAACCATTAACTGGGGTCTTGCATGCAGTCAGCCTGTCTGTCACACACACCAGTTTTGCTCCTACCTTAATACCTTTGCCTTTGTTTCCCCTCTGGTTTCCTTTTTATATAGCTGCATGGTGAGCTTGCTCCCTCACTTTCTCAGGTCTCTGTTCATGTATCATCTTATCACTGAGACCTTCAAGTCTGAGCACTCTCCAAAATGAATAGCCGCCTACCTCTCTCCTGTTTCCTGGCTCTATTTTTCTTTGTAACTTTTTATCACCATCTGACATGTTATGTATTCGCTGTTTAGTGTTTGTCTTCCCTTAACTAGAATGTATGCTCTCTGAGGTCAGGGACTTGGTTTAATTGCACTGTATTCATTGCCTAGAACCCTGCCATATAGTAGGCAATTATTAAATATTTGTTGAATGAAGAAATGAATCTACATTGAACCACTTTTACTTAAATTCTAATTTTCTCAAAAGTTCTCACCTGCCTTATGTTGGAGACTGTGTAAACAGTCAGCTGTTCTTGGTTAGAATATCTAATGATGGAATATTTCTTCTGCTTCTTATAAACACATAGACTGTGTAGTATATGAGTAGTTTTGCCACTTATTAGCTGTCTGTCCTGGGCCAGTTTTTTTTTTCATCTCTATTTTCTCATCTGTAAATTAAGGATAACAATAGTTTCAATCTCACTGAGGCGTTGGGAGGAGTTGAACAATTTAATATAAAGTGTGTAAACAGTGCCTTGTTCAACAATTACTGCATAATATTCCTGTCACCCACTTGTTATGTACATGGCACAGGGAAAATGGAACTGGAAGCTGGAGAGATCTTACATTGATGGAGAATTTGTGAGGTCTTTGAAAACTGGCAGTATATTTTTTTGGAAGTGGAAAGCACAGCAGAAATAATAGCCAGGTGATATTTTTCCAGTGTGTCTATGGTTACATTGTATTCTTAAAACATTCACATACCACGAAGTGCTCTTCACAAAATATTATGTGTTGTTCCAGGGTTTACAAAAAAAATGCCTAAAACTAGTGAGCATTCGTTTTAACTCTTGTCTCACTTGGACGTCTTCTAAGTACTATTCTAGATATATCGGAGACAGGGTAGTTCATTACTTACACTGGATGCCTTGGGGCATGAGAACTTAATTCTCTCATGGAACCCCAGCTGAAAAAGAAAGAAAATATCTTGACTAAGGTGGCTCCTACTTCTGTGACCTCAGTTGAACCCTCTTGAATATGATTTAATAAGTCTGCTCTGAGCTTACCCAGAGTATAGAGTTTTTATATTTTCGTGCAGCCAGCACCTATAAAATACCTGCTTCTTGCCAGTATACTTAAGTGCTAGGAAGAAAACAGTGATCGATGTGTTACAGATCTCAACTTTACTGAACTTACAGCCCTAATAGGCCATTATGGCCCCAGTTATTTACTTGTGACAGTGTTTTTCCACAAATCTTTGTGACAGTGATTTTAGAATTGTAGGATGTGGTGCTCAGAAGTGTTTCCCATGGTTTTGGAAAACAGAGAGTGACTTGGGATAGGAGGTTACAATGGGAGAAAATTATGACCTGGGGGTTATACCAAAATTAATAGCAGGAAACATGATAATGTTGTTAAGATGTGTAAAAATATTTGCACCTGAAAGTCCTGAATCTGTACTGCATCTGTTTCACATGATATAAATCTGCATTTTCATCCAATTTTATTCCTACTCCAAATACAGTTCTGTTTAATTCAGTTATATGTATGTGGCAAAAATTTGACCTGTTTACTGAAGACCCTTTTGAATAGTAGTGGTGAGTAGTTGTTGAATTTTTTAAAGTTACGTAAATTTAGTGGACAATTTTATGGACAGTTTAAAATGGTTCATTTATGGTGCTGTTTTCTTTTGTGTTTTGTTGGGATCCTTGAAACGTTAGGATTTACTTGCTCTTAATCAACCAAAAGAAATATTTTGATCCTCTTATTCCATTTCAGATAATTTTAGATTAATTTCCAAGTTTAACTCAGAGTCAGGATATATTCTGTTATTGATTTCTTGAATACCACTTTCCTATTTTTATTTATTACTGTCTACTGGCCAAAGTAATTGTGGAACTACGATCAACAAACTCTTAAATCCTCAGCCTCTTTCGTAACCTGAAAGGTTCCAGACACCTGTCTGGCCCTTGATTATAGCCGTTCTTCAGCCTTCTCAAGTAAAACTGTTTCTTCACAACTCACAGACTTCAGGACTAAGATATTAGTAAGGAATGACTATAACAATTAATAATATCCTTGGGGAGGGGGTGGGAGGAATTGGGAGATTGGGATTGACACATATACACTATTGATACTATGTATAAAATAGATAAGTAATGAGAACTTACTGTATAGCACAGGGAACTCTGCATAATGCACTGTGGTGACCTAAATGGGAAGGAAATCCAAAAAAGGGGATGTATGTATATGTATAGCTGATTCATTTTGCTGTACAGTAGAAACTAACACAACAATGTAAAGCAACTATAGACCAATAAAAATTAATTTAAAAAAAGAATAATATCCTTGACTCTCTAGTCCGCCTCCCCTTTTACGGGCGGAATAAATATTGATACCAGCTGCCCAGCGTCTCTCTGCCTGCACTCAGGCAGTTGAATGTCCTGCTCTAAGTTTATGCCATGAACCTCAGCAGGGCTTCAGCAGTGTCTGGCAGTGCTGCTCCTTCTTCACTTTCCCTGTTAAGGCTGCATTTTCACTCATGGCAAACCTCTCACAGCCCCCATTCTCATCTGTGGACTTCACCTCAAACTTTATTGAGAAATTGGATGCAGCTGTCATCATCTTCGCATCACCATATCTGCAGACCTATCTGCATTGGTCTTCATGTTCTCAGTCTTCCTTTCTCTTGTTATCAGAGACCTTCCATGACAGTCTAGTCTAATTCCTCTTCTTGTGACTCGGGTTCCATCTCTTCTTACTGTCTCTAGGGCTTCCTTCCTGCAGTTAGCTTCTCTTTTCCACATCATGAATTTCTCTCTATTGGATTTTCCCTTCAGCCTACAAACATACTCTGTTATCTGCCAGCCCTGATACATATGCAAATATATGTAAATATGATGATCAAAGATGTACAGTTATATAGATTTCATCCTTCCTAGTGTCTTCTATCCACTATTTCTTGTTCCTATTCTTATCCAATAAATTATCTTCATTGAATAGTTTTTCTCCTACCTCAGTGTCTGTTTCTTCTCAACCATTTTTGTGGACTCTATTCTTTACCAATCCTCTAAATATTGGTGGGCTCTAAGGTTGAGTCTTCTTTGCCTACACTCCCTTGGAAATTTGCTTATTAAAGTACTGTGACACCCAAATGTATCTCCTGCCTCATATCTCTTCCTGAGTGCTAAAATGCATAGCTAGCTGCCTCCTTGATCATTTAATTAACCTCTCTTGTGGGTGATATAATACTTGATTTCTTCTCCTCGAGATTCCCCACTTCAGTAAATGGCATCACCGTCCACCCTGCTACTTAGTCAAAATCTTGGGGTGAGCCTTGATTCTTATTTCTCTCTCTCACCCTTCTCCCATGTCTAATTTATTAGTGAGTTTCATTTTCCTACCTCTAAAATATATACCAGATTCACCAGTTTTTCTCCATCTCCACTGCTTCCACTTTAGTCCAAGCAATCGTCTCTTGCTTAGCCTACAACCGTAGTCTCACTGGTCTTCTCTGCATCCATTCTTGCCCTTCCTATAATCTCTTCTCCACTAAAGTGATATTTGAGGCACTATAATATATACTGCTTTGGATTTACATTGTGTAGAATTAAATTCTGACTTCATTGTTTACCAGCTTTGTGGCTTTGAGCAAAATACTTAACACCTCTGTGCCACAATATTCTCATCTATAAAATGTGATAATAATTGTCAATAATAATAAAATATCAATCAGGTTGTGTCCCACACACACACACACACACACACACCCCTCCACTTTTGAAACTTTGAATTCTCATATCTTAGAATAAAATCAAAGCTACTCACCATGGCTTTCAGGATGCTTCATAACCTGGCCCTTTGCCTAATTGTTCTGACCGCTTTTTGTTATCATTCTTGCTATCTTTAACTCTCTACTTTGAAACATGACTTTTTATGGAATATCTTTTCTTTTGGTGGGGGAGCAACTTAGGTTTTTGTTTTGTGTTTGTTTTGTTGTATGTAAAGATAGTGCCAAATTTTTAAAAATCAGTTGATGTTTTTTCACCTGGTGAATCATTTATCTTTATAAATAGACCTACTATGTTTTCTTGTTTTGTGGGAGACTGGTAAAATTCCTAGAAGTGGAACTGCTAAGTCAAAAGGTAGGAGTGTTTTCAGAACTATAAGTCCTGTTGAGGGAAATTTTTGAGACCTTATGTGACCAAAAAGTTTCATTTACCCTCATGCTTGATTGGTAGTTTCCTGGAGGGTAAAATTCTAGGTTCAAATCGTTTTTATTCAGGGCAATGAAAACATTACTCCATTGTCTTTTCTGTTCAAAGCTTTATTGAGATATAATTCACATATCATAGAATGCACCCATTTAAAGAGTACACTTCAGTAGTTTTTAATATATTCCCAGAGTTGTGCAATCGTTATCACAATCCATTGTAGAACATTTTTATCACCTCAAAGAGAATCCCCCAGATAGCATTCATTCCCCATTCCCACTAACCCCCCAGCCTTAGGCAATAAGTTAATCCATTTTCTGTTTCCATTCTCTTTTCATGTTGCTGATGAAAAGTCTGATATCAATTCTAGTTATTCAGTAGGAAACATTTAGGGTTTTCTTCTCAGCTTTGAGTTTCTGAAGTTTATTCATGGAAACTAGGATTTATTCAGACATGTTTTTTTTACTCATTTATCTTAGCCCTCACTGAGCATTTTCAGTCAGAATACTGATGTTTTTCCTTAGGTCAAAATATTTTAAAATTTTTATTTCTTCTATTTTCATCATTTAGAGTTTTTATTAAATGAATTTTGAACTTCCCAGATATGTTTTTAATATCCCAACTATTTACTTGTGTTATGCACCTCTGTTTTTTCCTTTGTTTTGCTTTGCTTTACTTTCTGGGAAGTTTCTTTAACTTTATATTGCAAATCACTGCCATGGTCTTTACCAATGCTCATTCTGTTATTTACCACTTCTAAATTTTTTTCCCAATAATAATATTTCCATTTTCTCCTTACCCAGTCATTCTGTTTGTTCATCATGATCGTTCTCTTTCTTCCTGTTGGATTTTCAGTGTCTTCTTTTTTTTTTAATTGAGATATAATTGACATATAACATTATATTAGTTTCAGGTATACAACATAATGATTTGATATTTGTGTATATTGAGAAATGATCACCACAATAAGTTAGTTAACATCCATTGCCACACAAAGAATTTTTTTTTACCCCTTAGGATGAGAACTTTTAAGATCTACTCTCTTAGCAACTTTCAAATATACAGTACAGTATTATTAACTATAGTCACCATGCTGTACATGTCTTGTGAATCTTTTTTTTTTTTTTTAATTATTTATTTATGGCTGTGTTGGGTCTTCGTTTCTGTGCGAGGGCTTTCTCTAGTTGTGGCAAGCGGGGACCACTCTTCATCGCGGTGCGCGAGCCTCTCACTATCGCGGCCTCTCTTGTTGCGGAGCACAGGCTCCAGACGCGCAGGCTCAGTAATTGTGGCTCACGGGCCCAGCTGTTCCGCGGCATGTGGGATCTTCCCAGACCAGGGCTCGAACCCGTGTCCCCTGCATTAGCAGGCAGATTCTCAACCACTGCGCCACCAGGGAAGCCCTCTTGTGAATCTTGACTGTCTATTCATACTTATGAATAAAAGACTGAGTTAATTACAGTAGAGAACTTTGTAGTTATACAGATCTAGACTTCTTTTCTAAATGGGAAGTCTGATCGTGGGTTTTCCATAAGTGTTTTGTGTTCATTGGTTGGTTTGTTTTAGGGCACAGGGATTGGAGTAGGCAGGTTTAGGGCTGCCCCAGTTACAAAAGTAAGGACAAGTTTAGTGTGGAAGGAGCTAACCAACTCACCAGGTCAATTTATTTATTTCCTTCCTTCTTTCCTTCCTTCCTTCCCTTTTCAAGCATATAGAAAATTGTAGAGAATAATATGACCATCCATGTATCCATTACCCAACTGTGTTGAATCATGTCTTTTTTCATATTTCCTTCAGATTTTTTAAATATATAAGAAAATTATAGAAACAATAATCAAAGAGATCATATAGATAATCAAAGATTACCTTTGAATCTATTCCCTGCCCTCTCTCTTTTCAGAGGTAACCATTATCCTGAATTTAGTGTTTATCATACCCATGCATGTTTCTATATTTTTGCTGTGGGTATATATCCATAAACAATGTCAGTTCCATGTTTAAAGCTGTACATACCCTGGGATTTGCTTTTTTCACTCAGTATTGTGTTTTTGAGATGTGTTCATGTTGATATATTTAGCTTTAGTTCTTCATTTTGACTTCTATCTAGTATTCCATTTCACAAATATATTGGAGTTTGCCCTTTTTTCTCTTAGGGAATATTTGACTTGGTTCCAATATTTTGCTATTATAAACATTATTGCAATGAATATGTCTCGTGCCTATGTTAATATGTAATAGCTAGATGATAGCTTAATGCCCATCTTCAACTTTACTAGATATTGCCAGTTTATTCTCAGACATTTACATTATACCTGCCTGTAGAATAGAAGAGCATCTATTGCTGTACATGGTTGGTGCTGAATTTTTTGCCAGTCCCATGGGTGTGAAATGGTTTCTCATTTTAATTTTCATTTCTTTGATTACTAATGAGGTCGTTTATTTTATCATGTATTTATTGGATATTCTGAATTCTCTTCAGTGAACTCTTATTCATAAACCCTTTGCTCTGTTTTCTTTTGGATTATTTGACCTTTTCTAAAGAGATAACCAGTTACCCCAGCATTATTTATTATACACTCAATTTTGTTCCCCACTAAATTATAATGCCAGCACAAACCATATGCCATGTATATAAATACCTGTGCCTACTCAGCCATAAAAAAGAATGAAATAATGCCATTTGCATCAACATGGATGGACCTAGAGATTATCATACTAAGTGAAGTAAGTCAGACAAAGACAAATATCATATGATATCACTTATATGTGGAATCTAAAAAAAAAATGATACAAATGAACTTATTTACAAAACAGAAATAGACTCACAGACGTAGAAAACAAACTTAGAGTTACCAGAGGGGAGGGATAAATTAGGAATTTGAGATTAACAGATAAACACTGCTATATATAAAACAGATAAACAACAAGGACTTAATGTATAGCACAGGGAACTATATTCAGTATCTTGTAATCACCTATAATGGAAAAGAATCTGAAAAAGAATGTGTGTGTGTGTGTATAAAACTGAATCACTTTGCTATATACCTGAAACAGTGTAAATCAACGATACTTCAATTTAAAAAAAAATCCATGTTAAAAAAAAATCCCTGTGCTTCTGAGTCCTTTATTCAGTCCATTTACTCTGTTTTTCTATTCCTACCATACTATTGCTTTATAAATCTTGCTGTCTGGTAACACCTTTCTTACTTTCCTTATTATTAAAAGGCTATCATTTTACAGTGCTTCCATAAGAATTTTAGAGTTTGTCAAATTCCATGGGAAAAAATCTCTCTTGGGAATTTCTTTATTGTACTGCACTGAATGAATTTGGGGAAAATTGAGATTGTTATGGCATTGAGTCCTCACACACACACACACAATTTACGTATTTGTCAAATGAAGAGGGGGCACACACACACACATATCATATAGTGTAAATGTGAAATAAAGTTTAGTGGAGAAAAGTAAGTACCAGAATACACACAGTCCCCTGAGCTCTTTTATTTCCACATATTTGTGTTCTTAGGGTAGACATAACTAGAATTAATTTACCATGGAAAGAGCTCCTAGGTAATAATTGGAGCTTTGATGTGGATGAAATGGCCTTATTAGAAAGGGAAAGGATCCTGAGCTCTGTAGCTGTCCTCAGCCTCTTCTTGCATTGAGTAAACTCAGGCTTTTGAGTCAGCTTCTTGATGTGCTATAATAAGACGGGAGGCAGTTAGCCTCCAGAGTCATCTGAGTTTGTCTCTTATCAATATTCTTTTATGCACTTGTATATTATTTTGTTGTTTAAACCACAAAGATCTTGCAGTCTTTTGTTAGATTTATTCCTGAATTCTTTACAGTTTTTGTTGCTGTTGTGAACGGCATCTTTTTTTAATTGGCTCTGGCTGATGCATTGAAACACTATGTAATATTTGTATCCTTGATCTTACATCCGCCAGTCCCAGTCTTGCTGAACTCTTACATTAGTCTTTATAGTTAATAGTTATGAGCCCTAACGGTTTATAGAGTCTCTTGGGTTTTTCTATAGATAGCGTGTTTTCTACAAATAAGTTTTTATCTCTACCAGTCCAATTCTGAAGTCTCTTTTTGTATCTTATCTCCATGCCATTAACTGTAACGTCTTGTATATCACGGCAGTGATAACAGGCACCCTTATCTTATTCCTCACCTTTCACTGTGGTATTTTGCTGCAGGTTTCATATACTTTATTAAAAGATCCCTATTTCTAACATTTGAAGATTTTTAAAATAGATGTTGACTTCTTCAAAAATACATTCACATTTTGTTACTCATTTCTAATTTAGTTGCATCATGGTAAATGAACATGGTTTGTGTGATAGCAGTTTTTATATTTATGAAACTTGCTTTGTGGCTGATATATAGAAGTAAAAGGAAGAGTAACAAAACTTGATCAATTTCATAGAAGTCAGAAAAGCAAGAAAAAGTGGCATAAGCAGAAAGCACATAATAAGATGATAGAAATAAATCAGCTACAAAAATATAAATGAACTAAATTCTCTGGTTAAAACACAGATGTGTTTAAAACAAAACGAGCTAACAAAAAGAAAATCTATCTATAATTCATTTATAGGAGACACACAATGGTTGAAAGTCAAAGGGTGAGAAAGGACAGTACCAGACAAGTAGTGGTAAAATGCTGGTGTAGGTAGGTTAATATCAGACTTTAAGATAAAAAGCACTGTTGGGGAGAAAGAGGACCATTACTTAACATTAAAGGTAAAAGAAATTAAAAGTTTGGTTAAGAACTCAAACCTACAGAAAAGTTGAAATAATAGTACCATGAACACTTATATAAATACTATTTACACTACCTAGATTCAACAGTATGTTAACATTTTGCTCAATTTATAGCTCCTAAGGAAAAAAAAGAAATTATTTTACCTGGTCACAATATCATTATGTCTAAGAAGATTGACAGTTTCGTAATCTTATATCTAGTACATGTTCAAATTTGCACAGTTACCCCAAGAATATCGTTTATAGCTGTTCTCCATCCCTGAACTAAGATCTTTTCTCTTTGTGCATGCATTAAATCAGTTGCTGTCTTTTAGTAGTAGTTGTCTTTTAGTCTGAAGTGACCACCCACCATTTTGTTTCCCATGACATAATTTATTAAAGAAACCAGGACAGTTGTCATGGAATGACATGTTTGGGTTTGTCTGATTTCATAGCTTTGATTTTCAAAGAAAGGTAAATATCTTATAGAATGTCACATATTCCATATTTGATTATTTCATTGTGGTTCTTTTAGCATATTTTTCTTTATTCCTTATATTTCTTCTAAACTAGAGGCTAAGTATAAAGGTTTAGATTCTATTTAAATGTTTTGCACGTATACTTCGTGGGTGATAAATAATGTGTTGTTTATGTTGCATCACATCAAGAGGCACTTGTCAAGTTGTCACACTGTTAATGATTCTAAGCCACATCTCTCCTTGTAAAGGTGTATGTTTCCCTTTGTCTTTAATCTGGGGGAAAATACTTTGGCACTATGCTAGTATCCTGTTCATCAACTTTTCACCTAATGGTTTTAGCATCCTGTCCTTTCCTGAATCAATTATTTTATATTAGCTGGCATTCTTTTGTAAAGAGGAGCTTCTTGGGACTTCCCTGGTGGCGCAGTGGTTAAGAATCCGCCTGCCAATGCAGGGGACACAAGTTCGAGCCCTGGTCCGGGGAGATCCTACATGCCACGGAGCAGCTAAGCCCATGCACCACAACTACTGAGGCTGCGCCCTAGAGCCCGCGAGCCACAACTACTGAGCCCGCATGCCACAACCACTGAAGCCCGCATGTCTAGAGCCCATGCTCCGCAACAAGAGAAGCCACTGCAATGAGAAGCCCGTGCACCACAACAAAGAATAGCCCGCACTTGCTGCAACTAGAGAAAAGCCCGCTCACAGCAACGAAGACCCAACACAGCCAAAAATCAGTCAGTTAATTAATTAATTTTAAAAACCCACACATACGTGCTATTTACTTATTAAAAAAAAAGAAGAGCCTCTTATATCAAATGAGAATAACTATGATTTTTCCCCAAAAGGCAGGATAAATGCATAATTCTTTTCCATTAATATATAATTTTCTAAAGATGTCACAGTTACCTAAAGTCTCCCATCAAACACTATTTTTATGGGCTAGTGAATTTTTATTTTTTAAATGTATGCAGTCTATTATAGTTAATTGTAGTCTTTACTCTTTTTGCTGAAAACCTCCCGACCAGTAGGAGTCCCTTCAGGCTAGCTCCTGTGTTGTTTTCACATCTGTCCAACACAACAAGATGTTCCAGAACTCCTCTTCTTGAATAATAGATGGACCTTAAAATGCTTTAGTGCTGGTCATTTCTCCCAGTAGTTGTAGTCATTGTTTTAGTTATTATTTTATATAGTCTATGCTTATTTATATATACTGTTATGTTTATAGTTTCTGGATTCCCCATTTGTATTAGTTTCCTATGGCTGCAATAGCAAATTGCCACAAACTTGGGTTACAACAGTACAAATTTAGCCTCTTAGCAAGTCTGAAATAGGTTTCACTAGGCCAAAACTAAGGTGTCAGAAAGGCTGTGCTCTCTCTAGAGCAATTTCCTTGCCTTTTCCAGCTTCTAGCTTTGCATTCCTTGACTCATGGCCCCTTCTTCCAACTTCAAGGCCAGCAGTGTAGCATCTTCAAATCTCTCTGGTAGGTCTCCTATTGCCTAATGCTCTGTAGTAAAATCTCCCTCCAGTTCCATTTTATAAGGATGTGATTACACTTAGGGCCCACCCAGATAATCCAGGATAATCTCCCTAACTCAAGATACTTAATTACATCTGCACAGTTCTTTTTGTCATATAAGGTACCATTTATAGGTTCTGGGTTTCAGGATGTATACATCTTGGGGGATGTTAATTAGCCTGCCATACTGTTCTTTTATATTATTCTGGGTTCAGTTTCCTTCTTCTAGGTTGTTAGCTGTTTTCTTTTAGCACCTTGAAGTCAATTCATTATCCTCTGGCTTCTTTTACTGTTCTTAGGAGTATGACATCAGTCTAATTTATCTTTCTTTTCTTTCTGGTTGACTTTAAGAACTTTTATGCATTTTCACTTCAGCTGGATGGTTGTGGATTTAGTTTTATCTGTCATGGCCAGGACTCATTTTGCTACTCTTGAGTATTTTTGATTTCCAACTGTTTTGGAAAATTACAGCCATCTTCATTTCAAATATCTCTCCCATTTTCTGTTTACCTCTGCATTTACTAATTCTGTTCTTTATGTCTTTCATGTTTTCCTTTCATTTTTCTCTGCCTTTTGGCTAATTTTCTCTGAATCATCTTCTAGTTCTTTAATTCTCTTTTCAACTCTAATCTATTTACTTATACTGAGATTTTTTTTAATGACTATATGATTCAAAATTCAGTCTTTGTAGTTTCTTCATGCTTCCTTTTTATATGTATGTGTTGTCTTTAAGCTTTGAGATCTTCCAGAGTTATTTCAGTAGGAACTTGCTCTTATATTTTGGTCCACAGTTTATTAGCTTTGATTTTTTTGGTCAAGCTTGATTATATCTGTATTATTTTAGGGGAATTACTCAGAATTTTTTCCGGTGAATGACAGGTGTGCTAGTTTTCTTGCTTTCAGTACCATGATTCTTTTAACAATTTTCTTGGAATTTTAGGGCAAAGTCTCTTCTTTATTATTATTTATTATCTTTGGTAATAATCATTTGTTTTTTGGCATCTATTAGACTAGTCCTGTAATTTTCTCCTTTGACCTAAAGTATTATCTTACTGGATTCCTAATGAATGACTATCCCCACATTAAAAAATACATATATAGTACTGAATTATGTTTAAGAGTTTGTCTTTCCTCACAGGTTGGATTATTTTGTGGCTTTATTTTTTTGTCTTATCTTTGTCAAGGTTTGACATCTAGATTTTGCTAGCTTCATAAACTGAATTTGGAAGATTTTCTTTTTTACATATACTATCACCTGTTAATAATTGATAGTATATTTCCTTAAAGGTTTGATAGAAACCAATAATTTGGATCTGATACCTTCTTACTGGGAGGAGGGGAGTCAGTGGCTGTAGTTTTTTCTGCCTTTGCTACTACCCTTCAGTTCCTCCCATAGCAGTTTGTCTGCATTATATTTTAACTTGGCTTTTAAAAAAAAATTCAGTCCTTTTTTGGAGAGTGAATTTTGCCATTTTTGAAGTTGCTAGAAATGATAAGCTGTTTACTAGTATTGCCTGGTTTTAATTGCTGTGTTCTACTGAAGAGATCAAAAAAGGATAGGAAATCTTCTAGTACCTTTCTTGAAGTTTTTTGTTTTTAATTCTTTCATTTCCATTTTAGGTTGTTGTAACAGTTTTTCTTGTTTTTCCAAGAAGACATTTTAAGGCCAAAGCTCTGTGTCTACTGTTAACTTTACAGTATCTTATTCTACTTTTTAATATATCGTCAAAGTATAAATATCATCAAAGTTTTTTTCTTACTCTTTGGGGAAAATCTGAAAGAATTTCCTCTCCCAGACTCATCTTTTCTAATTACAACTAGGGTTCTTTGTGATTTTTCTTCATTCTTTGGATATAAAGTTGCTTTTGTTTGGAAGTTAAGAAACCTGCCTTTCAGGCATTTGTGGTCAGGCCCTGCATTTTCTACCTCCAGCAAGAAAATTTAATTCTAATCAGTTCTAATCAGCTCAGTCTCCTCATTTCCCCCATGCTCTTTGCCCTCTCTAATTTTTTTTCTTTTCCCTTTCTCCCATTCTTTGGGGGAATGGTTCTTTACCCTAACTGCACATGAGTTTTATCTGTGGAGCTTTAAAAAAAAAAAAAGAGGACTGTACTTAATTTCCTGGACTGGAAAGAATCGCTGAACTAGGATTAATTTTTCTCTCTTATCCTATTCTGAAGACAGCTTAACTCTTACCTTCAGCACTAATTGAATACGTGTTATGACAAAGACACACCAAGATAAGTGATGGGGGAATAAAAGATGAATAAAACATGTTTCTGATCTCAAAGTAGCTAATAGACATGAAAAACATAAGCAGTTTTAGGATATCAACTTTTGACTATAAAGCAGTTCTGCCTGGGTGGTCAATGAACTAACTCATCATAGAGGGAGTTTGTCATTTTCTGAGATGAAGAGACTAAGAAAAACAAGTTTTGACGGGGCTCTGGGGGACAGATCAAAAGTTAACTTTTGAACATGTTAAGTTTGAGATGCTTATTAGTTATCTTAGTAGAGATATTCAGTAGGCAGTTGGACAAAAAGAGTCTGGAGTTGAGAGGATAGAGCTGGGTTTAAAAATTTGGGTTTCATCAATTCATATTTGGCATATAAAGCCACAAGATTAAGATCACTTGGGGAGTAAGTGTAGCTAGAGAAAAGAAGATATCTAATACTTGTTGGGGATATGAGAAATTAGCGAAGGAGTCATAAAGGAAAATATTGTAATATCTGACTATAGAAAAAATTAGAAACTTCTGTCATTTCTTCTCAAACTTTAATAAGGATCACTTTGTTAAAGTTCGGTGGGTCTGAAATGGGGCCTGACATTCTGCTACTCTAACAAACTTCCAGAAGATTATGCTGCTGGTAGTCTATGGACCATGCTTTGAGTAGCAAGACTTTCTATGACTACAGAGACATAAAGTAAAAAGGAAAGACTGAAACGTTTGTAGGAGAATAAGGATTAATACCCAGAATATCCAGAATAAAGAGTATCTATAAATGAACAAGAAAAAAATAGATGGGGAGAAAGAATACAGATAGGGAATTTTCCATAAAGAAATTAAAATGGTCAATAAACATGAAAAATGCTCAACTTTCTAGGAAATACAAATTTGGAACAACAAGATCATCTTTCCCCTTAAGATCAGGAAAAGTTTAAAAGTTTGAAAATATCCAGTGTTGGTGGGATTGTGGGGAAAAGGGTGGACTGATACCCTAATAGGAGGGTATCTTGGTACCTTTTTCCTTTTGGAAGATCATTTGGCATATTAACTTTTTTTTTTTTTTTATAAATTTATTTGTTTGTTTATTTATTTTCGTTTGTGTTGGGTCTTTGTTTCTGTGTGAGGGCTTTCTCTCTAGTTGTGGCAAGCGGGGGCCACTCTTCATCGCGGTGCGCGGGCCTCTCACTGTCGCGGCCTCTCCCGTTGCGGAGCACAGGCTCCAGACGCGCAGGCTCAGTAGCTGTGGCTCACGGGCTTAGTTGCTCCGCGGCATGTGGGATCTTCCCAGACCAAGGCTCGAACCCGTGTCCCCTGCATTGGCAGGCAGATTCTTAACCACTGCGCCACCAGGGAAGCCCTGGCATATTAACTTTTTAAATGTGCATATCCTTCAATCCAGGAATCCTTTGCCTTAGTATCTAAAAGGAAAACTTGTACCTTTGCCCAGAAAGGCATTTCAGAGCTATTCACTGAATTGTTTGAAGCTGAGAAAAATGAAATAATCTAAATGTCCTCTAGTAAGGAATTATTAAATAAACCAAGGGTCCTGAAACCCTTTGCTCACTTATTCTCCCTTGTACATTTTAAAATTGTCTCACATTTTTGGGACTTCCCTGTTGGCTCAGTGGTTAAGAATCTGCCTGCCAATGCAGGGGACACGGGTTCAAGCCCTGGTCCGGGAAGATCCCACATACCATGGAGCAACTAAGCCCGTGAGCCACAACTACTGAGCCTGTGCTCTAGAGCCCACGAGCCACAACTACTGAGTCCACGTGCCCGTGCTCCGCGACAAGAGAAGCCACCGCAATGAGAAGTCCGTGCACCGCAGTGAAGAGTAGCCCCCGCTCACCACAACTAGAGAAAGCCCGCGTGCAGCAACGACTACCCAGTGCAGCCAAAAAATAAATAAATGAATAAAAATTTTTTAGAAAATTGTCTCACGTTTTTTCATTATAACTTTAATAGTTTAGAAGGCCATGATTTCTAGTATATGTTAAATACATTTTGGTTACACCTTAAAATTGCAGATTCAAATCATTCAGTTTATAGAGAGTATCTATCATATACCGTATGGTAATTTGCAAAGCAGATTCTCACACCACTCAGATAAATTGAACTCATTTATCATTAAGGAAAAAAAATCTGACTTCTTATTTATCTTAAAATAAACATGTAATATGTGCCTGTATTATGACTTCTGAATTCTAGACTTCTGAATTCTCAGCTGGCTGAGACTTCTGAATTCTCAGCTGGCTGGCTGGATAAATGGATGAGGCTTGGAGCCTTCCCAAGAATGTGTTTCATTAATAAAATAAGGTCTTGCTCTTAATTTTCCCCCTTTTTTCCAAGGGATTTTCCTTCTTCTTTTGTTTGTTAGGTGCTTTGAAGTTTATACAGCTCAGAACAGTGCACCTTAGTAGGATTTGAGATGGATAAGAACTTTGCCTTTCTCTTACAAAGTGGAGAGTTACAAAGTGGTAATTTTAAAAGGAGAGGAAGAAAGGAGAACTAGTTCTAAAGCAGATCAGTTAGGAAGAGTACAGATAGACATTGAGGATCTGGAAATTGATTCTCCTAAAATCATCCATGTCGACCTAACCTTAGGTTACCGTTGAAGTTTGAAGACCGTTGAAATAAGCAGTGTCATAACAATATTTTGAAATGAATGTTATCTATCTATACTTACTTCAGCCATTTAAAAGGATGCTTATACAACCCTTTAAACGGAGTAAAATACATGTGTATTAACATGGAAAGAATTCTGAGGCATGTTGTTTGGTGAAAAAAGCAAGTGTTAAAAATATTTTAATATGTAATATTTATATTATATATAGTTGTATATTTTATATATGTATATATTTATGTTTTTTACTTGAGTGAAAAGGAGACAAGGAAGAATGTATATCAAACTGTAAACAGCACTTACCTTTTAGGCAGGGGGCCCAGCAATGTGGGGAAAGTGAAAAGAGATTTTCATTGCGTGTTCCTGAATACTCATGTATTACTTAAATCTTTTATAGTTGAGAATATATTGTGTTACTAGAGTAGGAAAAAATTTAAAGAAGTTTAATAATAAAAGGGAAAACCCACTATACTAAATGATCTCTAAGGTCTCTAAGCTTTAAATTTCAAGGAACACTGGCAGTTACTGCAATATTTTAATAGAAATGTTAAAATATTTCTAATTCATATTCTAAATGATTTGTATTCAAATTCTTTCAAAATATTTTTTAGGTGTGGAATATCAAACAAATGATTAAGTTGACACAGGAGCATATAGAGGCCCTACTGGACAAATTTGGTGGGGAGCATAATCCACCATCAATATATCTGGAGGTAAGCTTTTGAGTATCATATATGTAGTAATTTTGAAAAGAAGAAAATGAACTTATAAAAAAGCATTTGTACTGGTAATATTGGTTATTTTAGGGAGGGGGATTAGAAGTAGATATGGGAAGAGAGAATTAGCTTTGTCTTTATTGTACTTTTTAATCTTGTTTCACTTGTTACAATAAATATGTAGTATTTTCTAATTTGGAAAATATCAAAACTAAAGGAGAAGTTGTATATAAGCTTCAAAATATCACCCTGGTTTAAAAAAAACAAAAACTTAGTGAAAAAAGAGAGAAAACAGTCTTTTCTGGAGGTCAGCAAACTAGTTACCATATTAGAAAATGGGGAGAATTTTGTGAAATATCTTTTTCCCAGAACAAATCCCCACAAAATAGGTTTTTGCTTCCTTATGGGTAAAGTCTACAGTATTTAAATAGCTCAAAATTGCTTAGCCTTACTGTTCGATAGTGCCTTCAGGCTTTTGTATCAAGCCTTTAACGTCATTGTAAATTTACTGATTACTCATTGTTCTTCATCCTATGAGGTAGTAGTTACTGTTAACAATCACAGATAGGCTTTCTTGGCATTAGTTTCCTATGTAAGTCACTCAGGTTCCACAGCTAGGAAGCTGTTATGGCATCTAGGCAGTCAGGCTCCACGGCCCACACTGCTTACCACTACACTATACTGGCTGTCTCTATAAAAGCTGGCTCCAACTGTAATCACTAGTCATACTGGGAGAGAACGCTAAATTACAAATGATCAGGTTACCATTTGCCTTCAAATGCCAGAGATTTTTAGGCATGGATTGACAGACTCCTAAACGAAAATTCTAATTTAGTAATCTAATTACTTTTAAAGGGTAAGTTAAATCTTCAGTATTTCAAGAGAAAGTAAGCTTGCATTTCTAAAATAAACTTGGAAGTTTGGAAGTAACTGCTAATAAACTGTTCTCTTCTTCATATGGCTTATCACAGAGCACACTGCCAGTTAGTATCGGTGCTAGGACTAGATTTCATACCTCTGAATATAGTTAGTGTACTTTCTAATATCCCATGCTGTCTGTTTTACTTGTATGTGTGAGGAGAACAAGCAAAGGAGTCATAAGGAGGCAAAGTCCTGGTGAAATAGTAATTCTTTGTTAATCAGAATTAGACAACTTAACCAGCAGTTTTTCTGCCAACCATTTTGTGTCAGGAAACTTTCCCCATCCTCAGATGTAATACATTTGCATCGATCACCATGTCTCACTGTTGCAGGGATTTACTACCCCTCCACACACATACGCTTCAGGCTTTTTACTATTTGAATTACATCTAACGAGGACGGTATGCAGCAGACTATACCTCGTAGGTTATATCATTAGCATGTAGATTCTTACTCTCAGGGACTAACATTACACAATTTCTCTGTAGAAGGCAGTATAATATAGTGGTTAAGATGAACCATGGAGTCACACAGACCCTGTGTTTAAATTCTGGCTCTGCCTTAATTTATGCAGACAGGTTACCTGACCTCCTTATCCTCACCTCATTGGTAAAATGGGACTATATCACACATATGGTAATTTAAAGATTAAATTGAGTTTATAATTATGAGATAGCATAGTTCCTGACACATATTAAGTGCTCCGTAAATCTTTGATTCATTTGTTCAACAGATAATTTTTGAGTGCCTGCTAAGATTTGTACTTGTCTAAGCTCAGGGGATATAACAAAAAACAACCACCCCACCCACCCCACCCCCCAGCCAAATCTCTGCCTTCAGATAGCTTGTATTTTAATCAGGGGAGTGGGTCACAGAAAATAAACATAGAAATAATAAAACATTGAACTTACCACCGTTTGATATACTGTGAAGAGGAGCCTGGCTGCAGATGACAGTATTCTTCCCTGAGGAAAGTTGACCAGGCCCAGGGAGAAGACTTGTGGGTATTGCTATTTGAAGGCCCTTAAGTGGGTAATCTACTGATTACCCACTGAGACCCACCATTCTCCTTTCTGTCTCTATGAATTTTACTACTCTAGAACGTCACGTAAGTGGAATTCTAACATATTTCCTGTAACTGGCTGATTTCATTTAGCATAATGTCTTCAAGCTTCATCCATGTTGAAGCATGTGTCAGAATTTTCTTCCAATTTAAGGCTGAATAATATTCCATTGTATGTATATATCACATTTTATTTATCCATTTATCTGTCGATGGCTACCCTCACTGGTTGGTTGTTTCCACCTTTTGGTTACTGTGAATAATGCTGATTTTACTTCTTTTGGGGGTGTATACCCAGAAGTGGCATTACTGAATCATAAGACAGTTCTGTATTTAATTTTTTAAGGAATTGCCATTCTCTTTTCCATAAGCAACTACATTTTGCATTCCCACTAACAATCCTTTATATCCTTGCCAAGACTTATTTTCTGTGTGTGTGTGTGTGTGTGTGTGTGTGTGTGTGTTTAATAATAGGCATCCTAATGAGTGTGAAGTGGTATCTCATTGTGGAAATGCAAATCTCCAGCTTTGTTCTTCTTTTTCAAAATTGTTTTGGCTATTTGGGATCCCTTGAATTTCCTCATGAATTTCAGGATGGATTTTTCTATTTCTCCAAACACATTGCCATTTTGGTAGGGATTACATTGAATCTGTAGACTGCTTTGGGTAGTATTGACATCTTAAGAGTCCTTAACTCTTAAATATGAATGGACAGTTAAGAATAACCAGATAGGGACTTCCCTGGTGGCACAGTGGTTAAGAATCCGCCTGCCAATGCAGGGCACATAGGTTCGAGCCCTGGTCCAGGAAGATCCCACATGCCATGGAGCAACTAAGCCTGTGTGCCACAACAACTGAGCCTGCGCTCTAGAGCCTGTGAGCCACAACTACTGAGCCTGCATGCCTAGAGCCCGTGCTCTGCAATAAGACAAGCCACCTCAGTGAGAAGCCTGCGCACCGCAACCAAGAGTAGCCCCCGCTCGCCGCAACTAGAGAAAGCCCGCGCACAGCAAGAAGACCCAACACAGCCAAAAATCAAATAAATAAATAAATAAAAATTTTTTAAAAATGATAAATAAATAACCAGATACTTAAAGAAAGCTGTTAACAGGAAAGATAATGGCAGAAATGGTCCAAAGGAACTCAGAAACAGTGCAGAAAACAGAAGAAAATTTGAAAATAACTATAATTAACATCAAAGATAAGAGAAAATATAGTAATCTGTTCTTATTTCATGGTTGTACTAAAGAAGCAAAAGTAATAGAGAATAAGAAAGAGCTCTTGGAAACTAAAATAGTAAATTAAAATGGCATAACGGAAAATTTAAATACATATGTGTGTGTATCTGCATGTGCATATAAACAGACAAACAAACAAATGCTATAAAGTTAAGGACATCTTCCAGAAAGTAGAAAAAAACAAAGATGGAAAATATTAAAGGAAAGATCGGAAAAGTTAGAGAATAAGTCTAGGAGATCTATAAAAATTACAAATGTTTTTAATCTGCAAATAACAAATACCAATTTGTCCAAACATGTAGGGGTTTTAATTTCCGCTCCCGTAACAAGAAACATGGAGGTAAATTATTCAGAGATTGTTCTACAGCTCAAGGTTGTCAGACACTGGGGTAGATTGCTGTAGTCCTTTTGGTTTTTCTGTCATAACTGCAGCACATCTGAGAATTGTACTCTAACACGTCAAATCGGGAAGAAGAGATCACAGATGTTCTCTGGTGTACTGAGCCCTTTCAAGGAGGAAAACCTTCCCCCCCAAATTCCTTACAAGTCTTTACATTTCACCAACCAGAATGGGGTTACATACACCCCTAGACTAGTGACTGTGCTTACATTTCCTGAAATAAGAGGCTAAAAAGTAAAATTTTCCCAGTGTTCACAATTTGGCTTCCGATTAGTTTGTGCACTGGCAGGTAGAAGTTGTGCTATAGCATTTCGAAAGAAACCCCTTTGGTGTTTTCATAGAAAGATAAATCTTTACCTATCTCTCCATTTCTTCCTTTTAGCAGAACAGAATGAAATCACTTACATCACCATCAGAAATCCTCGTGACTTTCTTTTTTCTATGTACTAATTTATTTAAAAACGAGCTTTTAAGTTCTGGATTTTCTCCAACTGGCATATGAATAATAATTAACATTCTGTTGATTCCCTTGATGATAACTGCAGTGAAATGAACTATTGTACTCTAAAGAATTTCAGGTTTGTCTTTTCAATCTTTGGTTCCAGTCTTTTCTTTTTACCATCATACAGAGGAAGAGAAGATGAGTTTCCCCTAAAAGTCATTTCCCAGAATTTCTTATTTTTCCCCCAATTCTTCTGTATTTACTCATCCAACAAATTATTTGAATGCCTTCTATGTGTAAGATATAATGCTAGATGCTTTTCCAGTAGTAGATTCTTCTTTCTAGACCTGATATATTGGATTCCAGAGATGAAGAGATAAAGTTTCTGGAATAACCCTACATATCTAGTGTTAACACACTGAATCTAAGCTACCACCGAATTTATATGTATGCTGGAGTCCCCTGCAGGCAGACAGATGATGACAATAAAGCTCCTAACATTTATTGAGTGCTTGCTGTGCCAGGAACTGTTCTAAGCATACAGTAGGTCATTTAATCCTCAGCCTGCCCTGTGAGTTACATTTAATATTCTCATTTCCATTTTATAGATGAAGAAGCTCAGGCACAGAGGGTTTTAATAATAACATGACGAGGGTTACACAACTAGTAATGGGGTAGCCAAAGTTTGAAGCCAGACATACTGAATTCAGAACCTGTGTTCTTTTTCTTTTTTTTTGTGAGTCTTCTATAACTGCTTACATTTTCCCCACGTGTATGTCTTCTTTTTTTTTTTTTCTTTTTTATCAGAGCCTGTGCTCTTAATTGCTATATCATTATTATGATGCTGACAGCCTTTCTGATCTGTAGTCTGTGTAGAACCCAGGATAATACAGAGACATTTATCAAAACAAATACTGCAATGAAAATAATACTGGGACTCCCATGGTGGTCCAGTGGTTACGATTCTGTGCGTCTAGTACAAGGGGCACAGGTTCAATCCCTGGTCAGGGAAGTTCTGCATACCACTCAGTGTGGCCCCCCCAAAAAAAAATCTGCAAAGAAAATAATACAGGAAGCTAGGTGCTTCCTTTGGAATGCAGAACAGTTCATTAATTATTACTCATGGGTAGTTTGAAAGATTTCATTGTATCTTGTAAGATTAAGTTCAAAAGAATAAATATAATGAACTCTAATGATAAAAATTTTTTCTTCCACTGCCTTTTCCCATTATGTTTTAATTAAGTACGTCCTTAATTTTCTTCCCATTTTTATTTTTTTATTTATTATTTTTTTAAAGTCTTTATTGAATTTGTTACAATATTGCTTCTGTTGTTTATGTTCTGGTTTTTTGGCCATGAGGCATGTGGGATCTTAGCTCCCCCACCAGGGATTGAACCCAAACCCCCTGCATTGGGAGGTGAAGTCTTAATCTCTGGACTGCCAGGGAAGTCCCCATCTTCCCATTTTTAATTGGGAAATAATTCATATACCATAAGATTCACTTTTTTAAAGTGTACAATTGCGTAGTATATAGCATATGCACAGAATTGTACAGTCATCACCACCATCTAATTCCAAAACATTTTCATCACCTCAAAAAGAAACCCTTTACCCATTAGCAGTCGTTCTCTCCAGCCCCTGGCAACCACTGATCTACTTTCTAAATCTATGGATTTGCCTATTTGGACATTTCGTGTAAATGGAATCATACACAATGTGGCCTTTTGTGACAGGCTGCTTTCACCTTAGCAGAATGTTTTCAAAATTCAACCATGTTGTAGCATGTAGCATTCATTGTAGCATTTATTCCTTTTTATGGCTAATATTCTATCATGTGGATATGTCACATTTTGTTTATCCATTAATCAACTGATGGACATTTAGGTGGTTTCCACTTTTGGGCTATCATGAATCAAGCTGCTATGAACATTCATGTACAGGTTTTTGTGGTAGGCATATGTTTTCAGTTCTTTTAGTTATGTACCTAGGGATGGAATTGCTGTGTCCTTTGGTAACTCTGTGTTTTAACTTTTTGAGGAACTACCAGACTGTTTTCCGAAGTGGCTGCACCATTTTACATTCCCACAAGCAATGTGTGAGGGTTCCAGTTCCTATACCTCATCACCAACACTTGTTATTTTCCATTTTGTTATTATTATTGCCATCCTAGTAGGTGTGAATTGGCATCTCATTGTGGTATTTTGATTTGTAATTCTTTGGTGACTAATGATATTAAGCATCTTTTTCATGTGCTTATTAGCCATTTGTATATCTTCTTGGGAAAAATGTCTATTCAAATCCTTTGCCCATTTAAAAAACTGGGTTGTCTTTTTATGACTGAGTTGTAAGAGTTCTTTATATATTCTTGGTAGGAAATCCTTATCAGATATGATTTGCAAATATTTTCTCCCATTCTGTGAGATGTCTTTTTTTTGACTCTCTTGATAGTGTCTTTTGAAGCACAAAAGCTTTAATTTTGATGAAGTCGAGTTTATCTACTTTTTCTTTGGTTGCTGTGTTTTGGTGTGTCATCTAAGAAACCATTGCCTAATCCAGGGTCATGATGATTTACTTCTATGTTTTCTTCTAAGAGTTTTTTAGTTTTAGCTCTTACTTTTAAGTGTATGATACACTTTGAGTTAATTTTGTAATATGATGTTAGGTAGTAGTCCAACTTCATTCTTCTGCATGCAGATATTCAGTTGTACCAGTAACATTGTCAAAAACCAGTTAACCATAAATGTAAGGCTTTTTTTCTGGACTCTCAATCTATTGTGTTTTTTTATATGTGTATCAGTATCATATGTTTTGATTACTGTAGCTTTATAGTAACTTTTGAAATCAGGAAATGTAAATCTCCAAACTCTGTTCTTTTTCAAGATTGTTTTGGTTATTCCAAGTACTTTATACTTCTGTGTGAATTTTAAGATCAGCTTGTCCATTTCTGCAAAAGAAAAGCCAGCTGGGATTTTGATAAGGATTGCATTGAATCTGTAGATCAATATGAGGAGTATTTTCATCTTAATAATAGTGTTCTTACATTCTTTTTTAAGTTCAAAAATAAATGAACTATACTTAAGTTTGAAAAAAGAATCCATTAAATGAATGAATGAATAAATAAATAAATAAATAACATGAGCTGTGCCCTCAACTACCTTATAGTTTAGTAGAGTCATGTTGAGAACTCAGCGAAGTAATACAGTAATAACGATAAGAACTAGTACCAGTTATTACTACTAATAAAAGTATTTATTGGGTTTTTGCTGTAATAGCTTCCTTTGCTAGTATTATTTCACTTAATGCTCACAAAGTTTTTTCACCAATGATTTTTTAAAAAGCCATATAAAGAAGAGTGTGGTAATACTCCAAAGGAGGTGAAAAGAAAATACCGCTTTTGGATTTTTATCAAGCAGACCTTTGACTTAAACTTTGAAAAATAAGTAGGATTTTGATGAGAAGGAATGGGGTTTTGGAAACGCTGCCTCCTGAAGAAATATCTGGTTTCTGCAGCTTCTTGAAGCACCAAAGGAATTTTGTTGATGGTGGTAATGGTGCTTGAGGTGTATGTTTATGTGGGAGGACTTGCTCAAGTCTGCAGGGTAAGAAAACAGAGAAAAAGGGAAAGTTGGAAGATATGAGAGAAAATGGAGATAATGATGAACCAAGGCCTCTACAGAAGAGGCTCTAAACACCCAGTGTTAACACTAAATTGAGAGGAAAAGAAGGATGGGGAAAGATGGGGACAACTGATTGGACAAAGAAAGAAGGGGAAGCTTTTATTTGATGGCTTTGATCTTCAGAGTAAATTTGAAGGTAATGCTATTTTCTTGAGTGAATTAAAGGTTGGGGGATGAAGTTAGGATCCAGAGAAGCATAAGAAGGGTGGGAGTAAGTATTGTGAGAAATGTAATATGAATTAAAAATAAGTACAGGGGCTTCCCTGGTGGCACAGTGGTTAAGAATCCGCCTGCCAATGCAGTGGGCACGGGTTCGAGCCCTGGTCTGGAAAGATCCCACATGCCGTGGAGCAACTAAGCCCGTGCGCCACAACTACTGAGCCTGCGCTCTAAAGCCCAGGAGCCACAACTACTGAGCCTGTGTGCTACAACTACTGAAGCCCACGCGCCTAGAGCCTGTGCTCCGCAGCAAGAGAAGCCACCGCAATGAGAAGCCTGCGTGCTGCGATGAAGAGTAGCCCCCACTCACCGCAACTAGAGAAAGCCCGTGCATAGCAACGAAGACCCAACGCAGCCAAAAATAAATTAATTAATTAATTTTTAAAAAATTAAATAAATAAGTACAAATTTTCATATAGTAGTGTGAAAGACTAATTTCCATGAATTGATAATGGAACCAGTTGGCCTTGTTTTATTATTTTCTTCAGTAATGTGTGGTAACCTGAGAGAAAGAATGGAGTAATTGAATGATAGAATTTACCCAAAGTTGGTATTTGACAAGCAAGTTGGTAAAAGAATAAGAATTAACCAGACAATCTAAGATGTTACCATTGGCATTGTTGAAATGGTGAGCCACAAAGTATGGGAAGTAAAACAGCAAAGAAATCTGAAAAACATTAAGGGATTAATGTTGACAATGAACAGATTAGTGTGGTAGTGAGGATGAAATTTAAGACAGTGGGATAAGTGTGTGTGCATCGGGGTATGGGAGGTTCCCAGTTGAGATCTTGTCATCATTTGGAACTCTTTGGTAAAGAACTGTTTGTATCTCTGGATCTTGAAGGTAGAGTAGAAACAAACGCCTTTATAGATACGAGGTTTAGAGAACTTCAAGGCAGGAGTGTTGTAAGAGTAATCAGCATCCACACAGAATGCAGCAAGGATAATGGGGTGAAATGAGTCAAGCCAGGTACAAAACAAGGTAGGCAAGTACCTTGGTAGATTGCAGCTACGAGGATGGAGAGAGGTAGAATAAGTAAATGTTTTGTACTTAAGGAAGAGTTATTGATAAATGCAGTGAAATAATAGATTGTAATCCACAGTGGAGGGAACAATATATTTTCAAAAATTAAGGCTAGTATTTTAATAAAGAAATAACATTCAGAAAATTTGTTTACATTTATTACTTTTCCTAAGCCTAACTTTGTGTAGTAAATGTACTTGCCCAGGTGACAGTAAATAAGAATATTTGATCTACACAAGGAGGAATTTTTGTCTCCCAGGCTGCATGTACATAATCTTCAAAGTGTAAGAATTGTGTTAGTCTTCATTTTTGTGGTTTGAGTCCCAAACTCTACTAGGTACGTGTGTGCTCAATATGTATTTATCGAATGATCAAAATCTCAATAAGTGGATCATACTGAAAAAGATTCCCTTAAGTAATTAGCCCATCGAACTGAAAGCTAAATAGAAATACAGCTCAGAAAATTTTGGACTGATTTGGTTATAGTGCCTGAGATGCTGTGAAACATTTCACGGTCAGCGTTGGACAACTATTAGATTGTAAAGGAGAGGGCATTTTGGTGTAGTTTACTTCAGTAGCTCATTTTAGTATTTTCCCTCCCCAACCCCCCAAAAATTATATGGTAGGATCAAGCATATCAGGTGTGGTGGCCTATATTGAAATGAAATTTCTCCTTTATTCTCCTCTACCTTAGATAATTCTCCCTTGCTTATAGAATGAAGTTCAGGCTTCATAACATAATATATACATTCTCTACAAGCTGGTCCCCTACCCACTTTTCCAGTCTTATTATTTGTGTTCCTGTTCTTCACTTAAATTTCACAAACATCTATTGATCCCTTGATATGTCCCAGGTATTGTATGACGTTCAGCTATGCTAGTCCATAGTTTTCCTCTATGTCTTAAAATTTCTTACCTCCTTACTCTGTTACAAAATTTCTCCTGTGCTACACAGTACTTTCTTCTCCCCACTTAACTCCATCTATCTAAATGCTAACCTTTTAAGACCCCCCCCTCTTTCCTTACTCTTATCTTGTATCAAGAACGTTCTTTGTTTATTTCTCATGTACAATAATTGCACAAATAAAAATGCATCCACCTGCTTCTTTGTAGCCCAATAAGTGATGGGAAATGCCATTTTTAAAAATCTTTGATTCTTTTAACTCTTTTTAAATCTTTGTAGCCTTTCATAAATAATAGTGTTGCATCTATTTGGGGTGGTAAGGAGACATGGTGGATTATAGTGTGGGAGAAGGTGATTACTACTGCCTCAAAGAACCATGGACACATACATTCCAGTTCATTCCATCTCTTTATTTTCAGTATCATTCTGTTTCCAAGATTCTTCCTACTTTTAGAATATGCTATCTTATGTGATCATTTGACCTTGTAGCTTTAGTAAAATGAAACTTCTAGAAAGATACCCTGATGGATAATGGCCTCAAAATTTCTTGACTGCAGGGTGTAAACTACCTTTTCAAACAAAATTCTATTCTCTAAGCAGTATTTGATGGGAAAAGGGAGGTCATAAGATATCCATAGTGAGTAAAAGAAGGTATTTTAACTAATAGCTGTTTCAGAAAAAAAAGTGGCAGTTATACATCCTCTAATCCCTGTTGAGGAGATTTTGGTGGTAATGGTGAGATCTGACACTGTGTACCTTAGTCTTGTGTTTTGACAGATCTCTCTAACACCTCATATCCTTTGCAACCTCTCTCTCAGTTCTTTAGAGAGAGAGAGGCAGAGAGAAGTATGAAACCTTATATGCCTACAACTTTTCTGGAAAAAAAATTAATAGAGAGGGTATTTATCTGTGATGTATTAGTATTTTATCTTATGTTAGATATGTAGTTTGGAAGATAAATTGTGATTTGGCCAGAAAATTGCAAATACTGGTTTTTTTTAATTAATATTCATGGCTATTATAGACATATATGTATGTGTGTGTGTGTCACTTTCTAGATGTAGTGTCTTATAACAAAATATTTATCAATTTAAAGGTAAAAGTACTAATTTACAATACTTCCAGCACTTATTTTGTAATTTGTAATACAGAATCGTGCTAGCTAGATTATGAAGAGATTATAATCAAAGACTTAAATTTCATATTTCCTTTTGTTACTGTCAGGAAAAAGTCCAGATTCAATGTAAGTCTACTTTATTTTATAGGCCTATGAAGAATACACCAGCAAGCTAGATGCCCTCCAACAAAGAGAACAACAGTTATTGGAATCCCTGGGGAATGGAACTGATTTTTCTGTTTCTAGCTCTGCATCAACAGACACCGTTACATCTTCTTCCTCTTCTAGCCTTTCAGTGCTGCCTTCATCTCTTTCAGTTTTTCAAAATCCCACAGATGTGTCACGGAGCAACCCCAAGTCACCACAAAAACCTATCGTTAGAGTCTTCCTGCCCAATAAACAGAGGACAGTGGTGAGTCAACTTTAATATCATCATTGCTTTTTCTTTGTATTTTTCAGAAAGACTAGTTGTTGAAAATGAAATGTGATACCCAGTGGTCATGCAAATGTAAGCATCCATTTCAAACAAGAATGGAAAAGACATAATTATTTGGTGCCTAAGTCTGTGTTCCTTAACTGGAACAAATTGCATTGTTTTTAGTGTCGGATTTGACATTTATACCTGTCTGTCAAACTTGAACCACACTCAAGTCTGAGTACTAGTGCCAGGGCTCCAAATAAAGGTTAAAGTTTCCCTTGTGAATTCTTAACTATAGACCTGTTCTTATCATAGCGTGTGGGGTTCATAATTATATTACCTGCATTATTCAGGAATTCTTAACCCAAGAAATTAACAACTGGTGCTGAAGTGGCAATAGCATTCAGGCACTGGGCAGAAACAAATGCAAACCCTCCCGTAGCCCATATAGGTCTCATGGAATTCAGAATGCCTCAATGACAAGGTCAAAATCACAAGTTATAATATGCAAGGAAACAGTCTACCATCAGTGCATTAGAAGACTTAAAAATAGCAAGATTAGATTCCTAAGAAGGAACCAAATAGAAGTTCTAGGTGGCCTTAAAATGTAAAACTCAGTGGATGAGTCATCATCTCTGAAGTATTATTGCTAAAAATGATTGTGTTGAATGTTAAGCTTCTGGACTTTCCATTTTATAAGAAACACGGGATAAAGGGAAAAGTTAAGCACCATGAGGAAGCAAGTAGACAAATCCAGAAGGTGGACATTCTATAAGACAAACAGCCTGGACTCAATGTCATGGAGGATAAAAGGTTGGGGGTTATTCTACACTGAATAAGACTGAAGAGACAAAACAAACAAATGCATTGTGTGATCCTGGTTTGGGACCAGGGTGGGGAAGAGCTGTAGAAGTCCTTCTTGAGATAGGAAATGTTGAGTGTTGATTGAATATAATATGTTCTTATGGAATTATTAGTTTTCTTAAGTGTGACAATAGAGATATTTTTATGTAGGAGAATGTCTTTATTCTTAGGAAATACATGCTTAAATATTTAGGGGTAAATTGTCATGATGCCTGCAACCCCCCTCCCGCTCCTTTTTTGAAATAAAGCTTACATATAGTAAAGTGTACAAACCTCAAGTGTACAGCTCAGTGACTTTCTACATGTGTAAGTGCCATGCAGACCAAGATATAGAACATTTCTAATGTGAGTGTTCTCTTGTGCTTCCTCAATTCAGTGACCACCTTCAAGAGTAACCACTATTCTGAATTCTATCTCAATCAGTCAATTTAGAACTTTCAAATGGTATGACGGAAACAAAATGTTAAAGAGAGAAAACAAATATGAAAAAATAATTTTAGGATCTGAGAGAACTTGGATGTTAATTGTACCACTCCTTCTAATTTTCTGTGTTTGAAATTTTTCATAGTAGAGTTGGAAAAATTCAAAGAACATAGGACAAAAGAAAAATAGAAAGTTAAAAAGAAACAGTTGCCACTAGGAAAAAAAACTAATGAACATATTCATGCTGATTTGAGGACGTAGCAAAGGTTTAGAAAAGAACATTCATAAGGTTTTTAACTTTTTTATTTAGGAAACTTATTTATATGGAAAAGTATAAAGGACAATATATTAAACACCTGTGTTTAGTCACCTACAATGAACAAGTATTAATGTTTGTTATGTTTGCTTCATATTACACATACACACACATATATAACATATATCCATACATACGTACATACATATATATATTTAGGTCCCTCTTACCTGTCCCATTCCCTTCCCAAACATCCTTCATCCCACCTTGTCCCCCAAGAAGTAGCCACTATGATAAATGTGGGGTACATTCAATCGATATTTTTATATTTTACTACATGGATATGTACCTATAAGCATTATTTTTTAATTTATAAAATAGTATGATACTGTATGTAATGTTTAACATCTTGTCCTTTTTATTCAAAATTCTAATTTCAAGGTATACATATGTATGTGTTGATACATATAGGTCTGATTCTTTTCAATTTAACACAGTTTATCCTGACAGACATCTAGGTTATGTTCAGTTTTTTTGTTATTACTAACAGTGCTAAAATATGAACATCTTTGTACAGGACTCTTTGTCTACAAGTAATGGGGTATTTCCAAGGTGCAGACCTGTAAGTGGATCTCTCAATGGGAAATGCAGATTTGGTTCAAAGGCTGTAAATACCAGGTGTCTGAAAAAAATATCTAAAACTACTAAATTAATTTTAACATCTGTGGGGAGGAGGCTCTCAAAGCAGCTTATCTTTTTTGGTTTCCTCAGTGTCTAACAATTAGTAGGTGTTCTATAAGTATTTTTGAAAGAATGAGGCTTTGGGTTTACCGTAGCCTGAGATTTGTAAATAAATATCTGCTGATTGGTATTAACCCTGATCGTATCTAACATAATGAAAGGAAGGACAGTGGGAGCAGATAGGGCAATGTTGGATCCTTCAAAATCATGCCGTGGTTGTACGATAATTAAAGCAAGAAATGTTTATGGAATGGAAGGGATAAGAAGAAGCTAAACAAGCTGTCCTTGTTTTAGCCAGTTTGAGGGAAAACGTGTAAAGAGCACAAAAACGTGTAGGAAACTCTAACTCTCTTAGTAGCACAAGTAAGTAGTTTTAATGGTATAGCTTGAGTAAAGGGACATCATTAGAGTAAATGCTAGAACCCCAGGGAATACCCTCCCTCTCCCTTTATTTTTAGCAAAAGCAAAGCAGAAACCTCTAAGATCTGCAAGTGATGAAAGAGAGTTACACATTCCATCCTTTTGTAGACAAGAAGAATACCTGTTGCATAGTGGTTTACGGTTCGTAAAAATGTTGCCCCATGTTCTCATTTGATCCTCATAGTAACTTTGTGAGGCAGAGTGCTATATGGAGCAGTATTAACTCATGTTGATATTTAAAATACTGTGTTTAACTTTAATAAAGTAGCTGTGAAGTCTGGGACGTTCTTGACTCCTCATAAATCCTATTAACTTTTGCCACAGTGAAAGGACTTCATCTGTTGCCGGATAAGTTTTCCCCCTTGGAGGTCTAATGAGGTAATTGATTAAATTTAGTTTTGGGTTTCAGTTTAATTGGGACCAGCAATTTAGGAGTAAAAGAAGACCTACCACCTTTATAAAATCTTGTGATCACTTGCTCTTCGTCAGTTGAATGCAACTTGACCAGGATGCATACTTAATTCTACAATGGCTTTCACCTTAGGAAGTTTTGGTAGTATATGTAGTCAGCCTCTTTTTACTTTAAAAAGACCATGTTATAAGCAGATCATATTAAATTTTTCCTTTTATCATATTGTGAATTGCTTTAACAGTCTATAATAATAAACTATATTATGACTGGTTTAACAGCCCTAAAAAGGGACTTGACATCAAGATAAATTATGATCAAATCAGGAAGCTATAAATTTAGGTTTATTTTAAAAACCCATATATCAGCGTGTATAATCTGTGCCAGTTCATACAAGGAGATCTCAGTGTATCATGAAGTTCACTTAAAGCATGTAATAAAGTCTGCATTGTAAAGAATTTAAACTACCAAATTAATCTACTAGCTCAGATAATTAAACATGTAGTAATTGTGATGGCCACCTGAACTTTGATGGCCACTCCTTTAAGAAGGAGTTCTTAAGGTTTTAAGAGAACATTTTATAGGGAAAATTTTAAACATACACAAAAGTAGGGTAGTGTGGTGGGCCATCATGAATCCATTGATAAAAGATGATTTATGTTCACTTTAAAAACTGGTATGTTAAAGTTTAGACTGATACATTTTGCTTTGGTCTGAATTTTCCTTTGGCAAATACTCAGATGATTACATTGACTACAGAACTTTGTTTGTTAAGGTAGGATGCTTGTTTTAAAATTATTTTAGAGAAAAGTTATTGCTGCTTTGACAGCCTAATCAGGGACATTTAATTTTGTAATTTGGAGAAGAGGCATTAACCTGGTTCTTTTGAAAATATCTTTTTAGTCTTTTCAGCCTTAAAATTTGAGGCAGTGCTCCCCTTCCCCTTTTCCTTTTTGAATAGGTAATTCTTTCATGTGGTACTTACATCAGGAAATCTTGTTTCCACCTCTACCTCTATACATCCGGTTTCCCCTGTACCTTTTAGGTAACTATTTTTATTTGGGTGGGTGTGTGGGTGTGTGTGTTTTCTGGGTTTCTTTATGTAGCAAGAAGAAAATAGAAAGATATATTCTTATTTCTCCACTCCTCTTCATACACACAAGGCATCATACTGTATATATCATTCTGTATTTTGCTTTTAATGTTTATGTAGGCCATCCTGGAAATTTTCCATTTCCACATATAGCATGCTTAAATATTCTTTTTTATAGCTATAGATTCCATTGTATAGATGTACTATAGTTTACCAGTTATATTGTGGTATACCAAAAGTAGGCTTCCTTGATCAAAGAGAAATCTACATTTGTAACTTTGATAAGAAACTTTCGAATTTTGCTTCACAGGTTTTGCTTAGTCTTGCACTGCTATCAGCAGTGTATGAGATGCCTGTTTGCCACAGCCTCATCAACAGAGTATGTCGTCAGACTTTTGTATTTTTGCCAATGTGATAAATGAAAGATATTTTGGCAAGTTTGAGTTTGCTTTTCTCTGAGGTTGAACTCCTTTTCATAAGTTTGAAGGCCGTTTATATTTCTGTTTTCCTGAACTGTCTTTCATGTCCTTTGCCCGTTGATCCTGATCTCAATTTTTCAGGAGCTCTTTATATATCATGAAGATTATATGCCTCTTATATAAGTTGCAAATATTTTTTTCCCAGTTTGCATTTGCCTTTTGACTTTGCTTATATAGTCGTCCCTCAGTATCTGCAGGGGATTGGTTCCAGGACCCCCTGAAGATACCAAAATCCTTGGATGCTCAAGTCCCTTATATAAAATGGCATAGTATTTGCATATAACCTATGCACATCCTCCTGTATACTTTAAATCATCTCTAGATTACTTATAGTAGGCAAATTTAAGTTTTGCTTTTTTGGAACTTTCTGGAATTTTTTTCTGAATATTTTTGATCCTCAGTTGGTTGAATCCACGGATGTGGCACCCATGATATGGAGGGCTGACTGTAGTATGTTGTGTGTGTTTTGCCATCTAAAAAGTTCTTAGTTATGTGTAGGTGAACTTAACATTTTTCTTTTATGGCTTCCAGACTTTGCATCATAGATTTATAGGCCTTCTTCACTTGAGGTTATAAAGGAGCTTGCCATGTGTTTCTTCCAGTTCTTTTATGGTTTGTCCCCTCCTTCCTTCAACATTTAAATATTTGGTCCATTTGGAATTTACCCTAGTATACAGTATGTAGTATGGGTGAACCTTTTTTTCCTAGATTGGTTCCAGTAGTTCCGACATCAGTTATTTAAAAGTTCATCTTTATCCTGTTTCAGATGCTGCCTTTATTTTATTTTGATTTTCTTTATGTGTTGGAGTCTGCTTTGGTCTTTCTGTTTTATTCTGTTGGTCTGTCAGTCCGTTGAACAGGTATCATGAAGGAACAAAAATCAGCCTACAGAAGTGAATGAAGGACTGATAGGTGACTTTCCCTTGGTGATAAGAGTGGAAAACCAAATTTTTGCCTACTGATGAAACATATATACACCTTGGAATCAACCTGTTCAGAGAAGCATAAGGGAGCATAGCTATATTAGAAGATGGCATTACAGGAGTGCATGAGGGGAATTACCAAAGGAACTGAAAGGTTGATAGCCCCAGCCCATTGATGACCTCGTATGCCATATTAAGGAATTTGAATTTTGTCCTATAAATAACTGGAAAATTTTGAGAAGACTAATGAAATGTAAGGTTATATCTTAGAATGGGATTCTAGATCTGAGTTCAGTGGACTCCTCAGCAGTCCATATATAGGCTTGAAACTTTATGTTCCAGAGAGAGTACCTAAGGCTTTCATCAGGTTCTCAGAAGTATTTGACACACACACATGTTAAGAATACCTTCTTTAGAAAGATTTCACTGATAACATGGGAACAGGATAGATTGGATGGGGTTTAAAACTAAAGATAGGGTTGCCAATCAAGAAGTTTTTGCTTTAGAGTAGGCAGAATATGAGTTGCAGAGGGAAAAAGTAAGCTTTCCCTTCTGTTCATTATTTCTGGAAGGTATGGCCAGTTCTCACGATTTGCAGTAGTTATGTTCTATACATTCCCTGCAAACACTGAATTAGTGAATACTGAACCATTGCTCCTAGGAGAAATGCAGGATTACTGTTATAAAGGAGCCAGAGATGGCCTCTTTATATTGGCCCCTAGATTGTTTATTTCTTCACAGCCGACTGGGGTCCATTAGCTTAAAAGTCACCTGGCACTTGTCTACAGTATGAGAGCTAGAAAAAGAAGGCAGTGTCACCTTGATTAACCTCAGCTGGGAAAGTATGCCTTGAGCAACTCAAATTTTTCAGTCCTCTGCGCATGTCTGCAAAAGCACTGCAAGTATTGATTTTGGGGTTACAAATAAATTTTAGCAAACAGACAAATTTGCAAATGCAGAGTCTATGGATAATAAAGAGGATCAACTGTACCAATCCAGTCTCTTGAATATTTCCAATGATGAACCTACTCCCTCATGGTAAACTTTTCCCTTGCTGGATAGTTTTAACGGTTATATTGAGCTAAAATCTGCCTCCTGTGTTTTCTAATTTTAGGTCCTAATTTGGCTTTCTGGATTGTTCCCCTTCAATATACTGTTTAGATTCAGCTGTCTTATATTCATTTTCACTCCATTTTCCCCCCTCTAGCATAAGTTTCCCAATCTCTTTGGAAACTTTTGGTTTGCTAAGTACTTTAGTGATTTAAAAGAATGAAACCTTTAATTTTGTTACTAACTAACATTTCCTCTGTCTGCACTCCCCTCCCCCCATAAAGACTGACCAACCTGAACTCCCATTGCTTCGCTTCAGTCTACACTGTGTTTGTTAGTCCTTTTTCAGTTTTACATTATTTGGATTAATATCTGGGGAGATGGGTCACTGGCAGAAAAGGCCAGGATAGAGATAACTTCAAATATACAGAAAGATTCTTATCTCTATTTTCAGTGCCTCTTTTCTCCCTGCTCCTAATGTCATGTCTCCTTCTCCTTAGGTTAGCTTCATTCTATAGCCAGGTTTTCTCAGTGTACTAAGGAAGATGGCCATTAGGGACTCCAGATTTCTGTCCTCTTGGAACACTTTAACTACAGTAGAAACAGAAACTTCTCTCACCCAGTGTCCATCTGTCAGTTAAGGAAAGAACTCTGGTACTGTTTGGGTCATATATCTAGCCCTGGATTAGGGATACGGGAAACTGATTAGCCAGCTTATGTCATGTGTAGCCAGAAAAGTGGTGACCCTTGTGATTGATGGCCTCTCCAGAACCATGTGGTTTTTAGGGAAGGGTGGGTTCCCAGAGGAAATAAAAGTGCTAAACAACTAAACAGCAAATATCAGCTATACACATTAAGACAAGTATTTTCTTCTGCTATGTTTAGGATCAGTAAGACATCTCTTAGGGACCATCATTATGATTGAAGGATTAGAGTTTTCAGCTTTGAACAATGTTGGATCAAAATTGATTTTGCTTTAACTGTTGACATCTATTATTTCTCAGCGGTGAGCACATAGGGATCTGTAGTATTTTCTGTTCTTTTATATGTTTAAGATATTTTGTAATTTTAATAAAAAACTAAAAATAAATTTTGCTTTGATTTAAGTTGGTGAGTAATAATAGATACTTGAGTCATAATTTCCCATTAATATTAAGTTAGTGAAATAATTTTCTGACAGAGTAATTCATATGACATTTTAAAGGTATTATAAAGGTAAATTATTGGTTTTTTTCAATGATGTGAAAAATATATAATTTATTTCCTTTACCTCATAGCATATGTTTATGATACCATAGGTACCTGCAAGGTGTGGAGTTACAGTCCGGGACAGCCTGAAGAAAGCACTGATGATGAGAGGTCTAATCCCAGAGTGCTGCGCTGTTTACAGAATTCAGGATGGGTATGGTTTGTATGTGATGTGAAACTTTGTTTAAAAAAGGAAAAAAAACCTCAGACATGGAATTTTGGGGTTTTCTGTAAGATCTTTACCCAAACCTAGGGTATTGAAAATCAACTTCAGGAAGAAAAATATTAATACTAAGTTAATTAGCCTAAAGAAATCTTGTAGGCCTTTTGAGGAGTTAACATTAGATAATTTCTTGTGATGATAGTGTTTGCTACTCTGATCAAATGACTTTGTTTAGGGTTTGAGATTCTTAAAATTTTTGAACTATTTTTTATGTGTCTTATTTGAATAATGGACTCTTTCCCACTCCTTTATTTTTAATATAAACTCATAGTTTCACAAAAGACTTACCAAAATTAACATTTTATATTGAACTGTTTTTCAGAAAGCATCTAAAATTGTGCCACGAGTCCCCCAACCCCAATTTTGAGTCCCGTTTTTTTAAAACAAAAAAGAAGTCTCCTTTTTGGGGCATATTGTCCCTTGAGTACTCTTTTTCTTTGAATGGATAGGTAAATCCGTACCTGTGATTTTTTTTTTTTTTTTTTTTTTTTTTTGGACCCCAGGAACAATCCATTTTCTGCTGTTGTAGGTCTTTTCTGGAGCTGACTTGAAGAAAAGAGTACATCTCTTTACCCTGCTGTTTGTCCAAGAGTGATACATTTATTTGGGGTAAACTTAAAAATTAATTTATTGCCATTTAAATTTCTAACGATGGAAGACCAGGGAGCCAAAACTCCCTCACCATTACTAGCCCCTCAATAACCAATTTTCATATCTTCAGCATGAGGTTTATGAAGATCTTTAGGTATGATAACCAAGAAAGGCTGTGTCTACGCTTTTCAGAGAGAAGAAACCAATTGGCTGGGACACTGATATTTCCTGGCTTACTGGAGAGGAATTGCATGTAGAAGTGTTGGAGAATGTTCCACTTACAACACACAACTTTGTATGTACCTTTATATTTTTTTTAATGTCAGAAATCTTCAAGTTCTTGTGAATGAATTTTTATAGAGAATATGAAGTATGGATGAATAATTTTGGCATTGATATTTTACCTAAGTTGAAAATCAGTTCTGCTATTTAAAAAAAACAACACATATTTAAAGAGTTTTGTTTTAATCATTATACTTTATTTTTAATTTAAAAAAGTAATAACATATATGTATGTATATAATTGACTCACTTTGTTGTACACCTGAAACTAACACAACATTGTAAATCAACTATATTTCAATTAAAAAAAATTTTAAAAAAATGTAATAGATATTCATTATTGAAAGAAAATTCTTAAAAATTTGAGTGGTACAAAAGTATATCAAGTAAAAATGTGAAAGTACCCTACCAGAGGTAAACAGTTGTTAATTGATTATTGTGTAGTCTTCCAAAGTCTTTCTATATGTAAAACATGTGTCTGTGAACCCAAAGTTTTCTCCTTTCTTTTTTTTCTCCCTTCCCTTTCCTTCATTATTTTCCATTTTTTTCCTTTTTTTGAAACTAAAAAATGGAATCATGTTTTGTATGATATTCTTCATTTTTTTTTTTTTTTAAGTTAAAGCATCATGGGCATCTTTCCATGTCAGTACACCTAGCTTTATAATGATTGCATAATAGTCCATAAGAATATAAATTCGGTATATTTAACCATCTCTCTTAATAGACATATAAGTTTTTAAGGAATCTGTTATATACATGGTAAATAGACTCTTCCTGCATACATCTTGACACACTTGTGTAAATGTTTCTGAAAGATAGACTAATGGAAGTGGAATAGCTCTCCTTGAGGACTGAAGAAAGATAGATGTTAAAGCTCTCCTTCAGTACTTCTCCCTTTATCTGGTTTTTGCATTTGCCAGAACCTAGCCTAAGCTAAGTGTCACCAGCATGAGGCCTGGAACAGTGGAACCTCTCTACCTCAGAGATAAGGTAGAGGGTACAGTTCCAGAGCTTGAGAACCTGTCCTCTAAAACAGTAGGCAGGAGCCAAGATTAGAGTGATCTGTAAGGCAGGAATGCACTTCTTACTTTTCTATATATGGAATTTGGACCACAGTTTATTTTTTCTAGATGGATAGTTATTGCTACCCTTTTGGCATCAAGTGTTTTCCCTTGTGCCGTGTTGATTAGTACAGCGGGGCTCTTTTGATTTCCTGGGGGGTGTTAGTGTTTTGGAGGCTCCATTAGAGGTGAATAATGAGATCAGGTTTGTGCTTCAATAGATAAGGTATCTTTTGGACGAGTGTAAGATACACCTGACGCCAATCAGATTTACTGTGTAGCAGATAGTTTTGTAATGATGATATAAGGAGTTCACTACTATCGACTTTTTTTTTAAAACCTGTAGAATTTTGAGAGGATAAATCTTAATATTTTTTATTTAAGTTTTTAGGAATTAAAAAAAAAAGTACTCTTTTTCTTATTCTTCTTAATTAGAAATTGGATATGAGGAGGTAAAAGAAGATCTAAGTTACTAACCTTAAGCAGTGCCTCAGGAAGGTCCTTGCCACAAGAGGGTAATGAAAGCAAACTGCCTGTTAGTTGCAGAGTATGGAAATCTTCACAACACAGTTGGAGAGCTGCCAGTTAATATTTGTTGAGATCTTTTCATCTGCCAATATTTTGTCTGATCTGGGGATATAACAATTAATAAGAAAACAGTATCCCTGCCTTAGAGTAGAGAGACAGATGATTTAATTAAAAATTTTCATAAGCACTCTTAATTACCGTGTATGTTTAAAGTGCTGTAGATACACAGAGTAGATTCCTAACCTGGCCTTTGAGGAGTCAGGAAGTTTTCCCAAAGGAAGAAATACGAAAGCTAAGGCCTGATGGATGAGGGAAGAGCAGATGAAGGGTGAAGGGAAGAGTACTCTAGACAGGGACTTCCCTGGTGGCGCAGTGGTTAAGAATCCGCCTGCCAATACAGGGGACACGGGTTTGAGCCCTGGTCCGGGAAGATCCCGCATGCTGCGGAGCAGCTAAGCCCGTGCACCACAACTACTGAGCTTGCGCTCTTGAGCCCGTGCTCTGCAGCAAGAGAAGCCCACGCACTGCAACGAAGAGTAGCCCCCGCTTGCCACCACTAGAGAAAGCCCACGTGCAGCAACAAAGACCCAAAACAGCCATAAATAAATAAATAAATATTTTTTTAAAAAAGTACTCTACACAGAGGGAACAGCAAGAAAGCATGTTACCTTTTCAGTTTTGAAAGAAGTTCAGAATGGATGATACAAAGTTGGAGAGGCGGCTGTTAGAGTGTAGTGTGTATATGGGTGGAGTAAGCTCGTGAGAGTCCTTGTAAGCTATGTTAAAGATTTAGACTTTTCCCTAAAATCATTGGAAATTTAATGATTATAATAGGCAGGGGAGCAGTGTGATTAGATTTGTGTTTTGGAGTGATTGCTCTTAGTGTCATAGGCAAGAGTAAGCCTGTGTTCTGCTTAGAAAGGGAAAGAAATCCTCTCCCTGCTTCTCTGGGCTGGCTTTTGTTGACTACTGCAGGAAGGCTGCTTATGCCTCCTGGTTTCATGGTCTGTTATAAAAGCGATTCCTTCAGTATATGCCTGCATCCCAGGAATCCTTGGGAACTGGCAGGGGGCAGGGAAGGTAGAGAACCAAGATTAAAAACTGATGCCATGTGTCCAGACCTTCCCATTTTCTGTAGGCACTAAAGTTAATGTCTTCCCTCAGACAGCCCCACACCTTACAAATTAATGAATGCAAATTGCCTGTTCTATGGCCCCCACGAGTTTACCATCCATGTCTTGAATTCCAAAATAAGCATAAGTTGTAGCCGAAAAGAAAAGATATACCTTCCTGTGCCCACCTTTATTGACAAAGGTATATTCACAGATAGAGGTATATGTCACTTACTCAATTTATGCTCAAATGCATACCCACATTTTCTCCTGCTCAGGTGTTTTTCTCTCCTTTCTGCTTTCCTCCCTCCTGCCCTCCTTCCTTCTCTCTCTTTTTTTCCCCCTTCCTTTACATACAGAAACAACCAGTTACACATAGTTTTCACATATAAGTCAGTGACAGGAAGAAAGACTGCAACTGAGTAGATTAAAGAAGCAAGAGAAATTAGGGCTTCATGAAAGTCCACAGGTTATTAGGCGATTGAGAGTATGAGCAGTTAGCAAAAAGGATAAAGTGACCATAAAATGCTGATTCCTGTGAATACGTTTTGTATTTTTCTGTGCTCTAATTTCCAGAGATTATGCTAGCAATATAAAAAGATGCTTGCTTTAGTAAATAGTAGCCACATAAATATTAAAGAAGATTTTCTAATTGCTTTTAAATCCAGAGACAAATGGAAAAGGAACAAAGCTAAAAACAGTCAGTTGTTTTCTTATATCCCCTAGAAAGTGATACATAGACAAAAAGGTGAAGAAAACAAGAGCTACTCTTAAAACTATCTAAATGTTCTCAAAAAGCCAGAATGGATGATGTGCCAAGATATCATTTTCTTGATGAAGCATTATTTTTAATAACATTTTATCCTGTTAAATATGTGTTTATTGAAAAGGGTTTGATAAAGTGGGTGTTGAAATCAATTTAGTGGATCATGAAAAGCATTTACATGCAGTAGAATGGATTAGAAAATTCTGATATGCATTATGTATAGTTAGGGTAATATTATTATATGAATACAGGTGTGTCCTGGATCATGATGTATTTTTCTTACTATTGTGTGTGATTAACGCTGTCTGAAAAACTGAGATGAATTGAGAATATACAGCAAAGAACAAAGGACAAAATAGAGTCACCCATGCTCTCATCACTCTCAAATAGCCATTGTTAACATTTTGTTATTTGTTTATCCTTTTTGTGTTTTCTGCTTCTTATATATACAAACCAAACAGTTTAAAACAATTTCTGGTTTTGTTCGTTATCAAGATAGAGCTTCCCTGGCACAGTTCTGTTTATGTGACCCATGTTTGGCTTCTGACATGGAGTTCTTACATGTTGCCTTTTAAGTTTCACATAGAGGAATGTTCACAGATACATTTAGGTGTTCTAATCCTCTAACAAACTGATAATTTGTTAAAAGTAGTTCTTACCTTCTTTTAGGTGATTTTCCTGTCCCTTGTCCTAAGTTAGCAAGTTTAGGTAGGGTTGATCTGATTTTCATATAATTATAAACTAGTTTTTTTCTATTATAAATTCCTTTTTACATTTTAATCAAAGTATATTACATTTTAATCAAATGTATATAGTTTTTAAGATAGTGCAGAGGGGTTTACAAAAAAAAATCATCTGTTGCCCTATCCCTTGTTAGCCTCTAATGCCACTCTCCAGAGGAAATGATTCTTGTTTTTTTTCTTTTTTTCTTTTTTTGTTTATTAGGTCCCATTTGTTTATTTTTGTTTTTATTTCCATTACTCTAGGAGGTGGATCAAAAAAGACCTTGCTGTGATTTATGTCAAAGAGTGTTCTTCCTGTGTTTTCCTCTAAGAGTTTTATAGTGTCTGGTCTTACATTTAGGTCTCTAATCCATTTTTGTGTATGGTGTTAGGGAGTGTTCTGATTTCATTCTTTTACATGTAGCTGTCCAGTTTTCCCAGCACCACTTACTGAAGAGACTGTCTTTTCTCCATTGTATATCCTTGCCTCCTTTGTCATAGATTAGTTGACCATCGGTGTGTGGGTTTATCTCTGGGCTTTCTATCCTGTTCCACTGATCTATATTTCTGTTTTTGTGCCAGTACCATGTTGTCTTGATTACTGTAGCTTTGTAGTATAGTCTGAAGTCAGGGAGTCTGATTCCTCCAGCTCCGTTTTTTTCCCTCCAAACTGCTTTGGCTATTCAGGGTCTTTTGTGTCTCCATACAAATTTTAAGATTTTTTGTTCTAGTTCTGTAAAAAATGCCATTGGTAATTTGATAGGGATTGCATTGAATCTGTAGATTGCTTAGGGTAGTATAGTCATTTTCACAATATTGATTCTTCCAGTCCAAGAACATGGTATATCTCTCCATCTGTTGGTATCATCTTTAATTTCTTTCATCAGTATCTTATAGTTTTCTGCATACAGGTCTTTTGTCTCCCTAGGTAGGTTTATTCCTAGGTATTTTATTCTTTTTGTTGCAGTGGTAAATGGGAGAGTTTCCTTAATTTCTCTTTCAGATTTGTTATCATTAGTGTATAGGAATGCAAGAGATTTCTGTGCATTAATTTTGTATCCTGCAACTTTACCAAATTCATTAATTAGCTCTAGTAGTTTTCTGGTGGCAGTTTTAGGCTTCTCTGTGTATAGTATCATGTCATCTGCAAACAGTGACAGTTTTACTTCTTCTTTTCCAATTTTTATTCCTTTTATTTCTTTTTCTTCTCTGATTGCCGTGGCTAGGACTTCCAAAACTATGTTGAATAATAGTGGTGAGAGTGGACATCCTTGTCTCGTGCCTGATCTTAGAGGAAATGCTTTCAGTTTTTCACCGTTGAGAATGATGTTTGCTGTGGGTTTGTTGTATATGGCCTTTATTATGTTGAGGTAGGTTCCCTCTATGCCCACTTTCTGGAGAGTTTTTATCATAAATGGGTGTTGAATTTTGTCAAAAGCTTTTTCTGCATCTATTGAGATGATCATATGGTTTTTATTCTTCAATTTGTTAATATGGTGTATCACATTTATTGATTTGTGTATATTGAAGAATCCTTGCATCCCTGGGATAAATCCCACTTGATCATGGTGTATGATCCTTTTAATGTGTTGTTGGGTTCTGTTTGCTAGTATTTTGTTGAGGATTTTTGCATCTATATTCATCAGTGATATTGGTCTGTAATTTTCTTTTTTTGGAGTATCTTTGTCTGGTTTTGGTATCAGGGTGATGATGGCCTCATAGAATGAGTTTGGGAGTGTTCTTTCCTCTACAGTTTTTTGGAAGAGTTTGAGAAGGATGGGTGTTAGCTCTTCTCTAAATGTTTGATAGAATTCACCTGTGAAGCCATCTGGTCCTGGGCTTCTGTTTGTTGGAAGATTTTTAATCACAGTTTCAGTTTCAGTGCTTGTGATTGGTCTGTTCATATTTTGTGTTTCTTCCTGGTTCAGTCTTGGAAGGTTATACCTTTCTAAGAATTTGTCCATTTCTTCCAGGTTGTCCATTTTATTGGCATAGCGTTGCTTGTAGTAGTCTCTTAGGATGCTTGGTATTTCTGTGGTGTCTGTTGTAACTTCTTTTCCATTTCTAATATTATTGATTTGAGTCCTCTCCCTCTTTTTCTTGATGAGTCTGGCTAATGGTTTATCACTTTTGTTTATCTTCTCAAAGAACCAGCTTTTAGTTTTATTGATCTTTGCTCTTGTTTTCTTTGTTTCTATTTCATTTATTTCTGCTCTGATCTTTATGATTTCTTTCCTTCTGCTAACTTTGGGTTTTGTTTGTTCTTCTTTCTCTAGTTCCTTTAGGTGTAAGGTTAGATTGTTTATTTGAGATTTTTCTTGTTTCTTTTTTTTTTTTTTTTTTAAATATATTTATTTATTTTATTTATGGCTGTGTTGGGTCTTTGTTTCTGTGCGAGGGCTTTCTCTAGTTGCGGCAAGCGTGGGCCTCATTATCGCGGCCTCTCTTGTTGCAGAGCATAGGCTCCAGACGCGCAGGCTCAGGATTTGTGGCTCACGGGCCTAGTTGCTCCGCGGCATGTGGGATCCTCCCAGACCAGGGCTCGAACCCGTGTCCCCTGCATTGGCAGGCAGACTCTCAACCACTGCGCCACCAGGGAAGCCCTTTTCTTGTTTCTTGAGGTAGACTTGTATAGCTATAAACTTCCCTCTTAGAACTGCTTTTGCTGCATCCCATGGGTTTTGGATCGTCGTGTTTTCATTGTCATTTGTCTCTAGGTATTTTTTGATTTCCTCTGTGATTTCTTCAGTGATCTCTTGGTTATTTAGTAACGTATTGTTTAGCCTCCATGTGTTTGTGTTTTTTACGTTTTTTTCCCTGTAATTGATTTCTAATCTCATAGCATTATGGTCAGAAAAGATGCTTGATATGACTTCAATTTTCTTAAATTTACTGAGGCTTGATTTGTGACCCAGGATGTGATCTCTCCTGGAGAATGTTCTGTGCACACTTGAGAAGAAAGTGTAATCTGCTGTTTTTGGATGGAATGTCCTATAAATATCAATTAAATCTATCTGGTCTGTTGTGTCATTTAAAGCTTCTGTTTCCTTATTTATTTTCATTTTGGATGATCTGTCCATTGGTGTAAGTGAGGTGTTAAAGTCCCCCACTATTATTGTGTTACTGTCGATTTCCTCTTTTATAGCTGTTAGCAGTTGCCTTATGTATTGAGGTGCTCCTATGTTGGGTGCATATATATTTATAATTGTTATATCTTCTTCTTCGATTGATCCCTTGATCATTACGTAGTGTCCTTCCTTGTCTATTGTAACATTCTTTATTTTAAAGTCTATTTTATCTGATACGAGTATTGCTACTCCAGCTTTCTTTGGATTTCCATTTGCATGGAATATCTTTTTCCATACCCTCACTTTGAGTCTGAATGTGTTCCTAGTTCTGAAGTGGGTCTCTTGTAGACAGCATATATATGGGTCTTGTTTTTGTATCCATTCAGCGAGCCTGTGTCTTTTGGTTGGAGCATTTAATCCATTCACGTTTCAGGTGATTATCGATATGTATGTTCCTATTACCATTTTCTTAATTGCTTTGGGTTTGTTTTTGTAGGTCCTTTTCTTCTCTTGTGTTTCCCACTTAGGGAAGTTCCTTTAGCATTTGTTGTAGAGCTGGTTTGGTGGTGCTGAATTCTCTTAGCTTTCGCTTGTCTGTAAAGCTTTTGATTTCTCCATCGAATCTGAATGAGATCCTTGCCAGGTACAGTAATCTTGGTTGTAGGTTCTTCCCTTTCATCATTTTAAGTATATCATGCCACTCCCTTCTGACTTGTAGAGTTTCTGCTGAGAAATCAGCTGTTAACCTTGTGGGAGTTCCCTTGTATGTTATTTGTCGTTTTTCCCTTGCTGCTTTCAATAATTTTTCTTTGTCTTTAATTTTTGCCGTTTTGATTACTATGTGTCTTGGTGTGTTTCTCCTTGGGTTTATCCTGTATGGGACTCTCTGAGCTTCCTGGACTTGGGTGGCTATTTCCTTTCCCATGGTAGGGAAGTTTTCAGGTGTAATCTCTTCAGATATTTTCTCGGGTCCTTTCTCTCTCTCTTCTCCTTCTGGGACCCCTATGATGCGAATGTTGTTGCATTTAATGTTGTCCCAGAGGTCTCTTAGCTTAGGCTGTCTTCATTTCTTTTCATGCTTTTTTCTTTATTCTGTTCTGCAGCAGTGAATTCCAGCATTCTGTCTTCCAGGTCACTTATCTGTTCTTCTGCCTCAGTTATTCTGCTATTGATTCCTTCTAGTGTATTTTTCATTTCAGTTATTGTATTGTTCATCTCTGTTTGTTTGTTCTTTAATTCTTCTAGGTCTTTGTTAAACATTTCTTACATCTTCTCAATGTTTGCCTCCATTCTTTTTCTGAGGTCCTGGATCATCTTCACTATCATTATTCTGAATTCTTTTTCTGGAAGGTTGCCTATCTCCACTTCATTTAGTTGTTTTTCTGGGGTTTTATCTTGTTCCTTCGTCTGGTGCACAGGCCTCTGCCTCGTCATCTTGTCTGTCTTTCTGTGAATATGGTTTTTGTTCCACAGGCTGCAGGATTGTAGTTCTTCTTGCTTCCGCTGTCTGCCCTCTGGTGGATGAGGCTATCTGAGAGGAAATCATTCTTAACTTTCAATGGTTTCTGTTTCAACCTCTTCTCGTGATTATTTTCATATTACTAAATAATAACTTTAAGCCACAGTTTCTTTCTTTATCAGTTTTAGACATTTACTTATGGCCAGTTCCATAGGGAATTAGATCATTTGTAACATTACAACCTTCCTCCTCTTTTCTCTCTTCCTCTGAAGCATTTTTGTTTTTTGCGGGTTTTTTGGTTCCTCCATTGCATACCTTTGTAACTGTAAGTATGCCATTGTTTCTTGTTCTGTCAACACCAATAAGCATCTGTTAACTCCTTTCTTTGTAGAGTTATTGAAGTGTACCTTTATTCAGTCTTTCACCTCTGTTTCTTCCTTCTCCTGTCATCTCTGCTTTTACTTTTATGTAGTAAAGCTTGATATTAGTTAGTCTTTTAATTATTTCCCATCTTCTTGACTTCTGAGTTTAATTGGTTAGTGGGTGGGAGATAAATACATGTAGTCCATCTGTTAGCTTGAATCCACTGGTTTTCATTTTAGTATCTTAGTGTTTAAGTCAGTTCTCATGATGTAAGCATATTAAAGATTTGTTATTTTAATCAAGAGTAAATAAGTTGATTTCTAAAAAGATTCTTACTAGTTTTTGAAATCCTCTACGATGTTTTACTTTGCAGGTACGGAAAACTTTTTTCACCTTAGCATTTTGTGACTTCTGTCGAAAGCTGCTTTTCCAGGGGTTCCGCTGTCAAACATGTGGTTATAAATTTCACCAGCGTTGTAGTACAGAGGTTCCACTGATGTGTGTTAATTATGACCAACTTGAGTAAGTAATCAAAAAATTTTTCTTTTCTGTCTTCCACTTTACATTTAACTTTTCTTAATGTGAAACTAGTATGTCTTGGAGTCTGTGGAAGTTTTCTGTACAGAAGAGTTGTTACAGGGAACTTTTTGAAGTGTGGCTAGAGAGTAATATGTAGTATAGCCAGTACTTCTCTCTCAAATTATAATTCTGGTTTGCTGTACATTTCATTTATGTTTTATATTCTCTTTTAATTAATAAAGATCCCTTGCCCATAGAAATCACTTTTAGATGGTTTTTGGGTGTTTCAATTAAATTAACCATTATATTTTTGGACCGCAGATTGGGGAATCTGGTTCTGTCAGCTATTTTGTAAATTAAGTGCTCTCTCTCTCTCTCTCAAAGTTAGTGTGCCTGTCTGTCTGTCTGTCTCTCTCTCTCTCCCTCCCCACCCCTTCTCTTCCTCCCTCTCTTCCCCCTAGTCCCTCTCTTCCCCCTACTCCCTCTCTCAATAGATTGAGTCTATTTTAATCTTTTTTTTGTGTTGTTACTGCTGCTAGTAAAGTCTTATTACTTTTTTTGATTACTTGAGTAGAGGGAATTCAACTCTGTACTTTAAAGTATATCATAATGATATAACCTAATTTTTAGCAGTAGATACATTTTCTTCTAATTCCTTAACCATAAAGCATGATTTTTCCCCTCTACTATGTAGAAATTTGCTGTATAGAGCAATTAGTTTTAGATCCTGAGCTTGCCTTTGAAAGTACAGTATAATTTTTTACAATAAGCCTTTAGACAAAAATACAACTAATTGAATTTAACAATCCTTCCTGAAAATGGAATTTGATCTCAGACATTTTTGTTCATTCTTTAAGGTATTCTGGTATATGAAGCTTCTGGGTTTTGCACAAGTTAGGTTTGTTTTTGTTTTGTTTTTGTTTTTGCCTCACAGTTTGCTGTTTGTCTCCAAGTTCTTTGAACACCACCCAATACCGCAGGAGGAGGCCTCCTTAGCAGAGACTACCCTTACGTCTGGATCATCCCCTTCTGCACCCCCCTCCGATTCTATTGGGTATGATTTGATTCCTGCTGTTCAGTGACATGCTATTTGAGCTGATTTCTTTGGCACTTTTGGTTAATTATAAACCTTTCCAACATTTGGATTGTTAAATTAAGGATTTTTTTTTTTTCAGGTAACTTATCACACCAGTCGGCTAATTTACGTACATTTGGTACAGATACACAGGGTTAAAGCTGACATAGACTGTTTTAGGACCATCCTTGAAAAAAATCAAGCAACAGATAATTTAGAGTCCCCGCCTTGTGATCATTGCTTTATTTTTAATATCAGATATAGAAGTATATGACTTCCATTTAGAAAAGTAACATTAACATATAAGATAATGGCCGATGATTTTAAAATAGTATATAATTATAATCTACAATTTATGATATATTATTTTAAACTTTGTGATAAATATTATCATGTTTACAGGAGAAGAGAGAATAGTGAGAGAGGGGTAGTCAACAGTTAATCAAGAAAATGGGATTTGAACTGGACCGTAAAGAATTCTAGAATCTGAATGAGCATAGGAAATAAAAGCATGGTGATGGTGGGGGCACGGGGGCAAGGGGAGAAGGGAGGTACAAGCAGCATATCTTCATCTTCTAGTATACCCATTTTCTTCAGATTTGCTAATAAAATTTATTAGATTTAATCCAGGTTTCTGTTTTTCTTACTTAAAGACCAATGTCCTTTGCGTACATATTTCTGACTTACTGTGTACTACATGTTGCTGTCATAGTTTTAATTCAGTAATTCAGTAAGTTTCAAGAATGACTTGCTGTCACTACACCAGATCAGTTGTGTTAATTAGACTACCCTATTCAGTTGTAGTAAATTCAGGCTTTTTCCACTTTTAAGTTCTAACTTAAAGTATGTTACTGCTTTGAGACTTTAAATCACCTCTAAGTAGTGTTTAAAAAGTCAGTGTACTTTCCAAAACTTTTTAAAAGCTAATATTGTCACTTTTACATTCTTTTTACCTGCTCCCAAAATCCCTTGCCAACGGCTTTTATTGGCTGTCTAAAGCAGAAATAAAGACAGCTTTGTCACAAACTAAAAATTTCTCAATTATCAGAATAAAAAGGACCAGTAGAACATGCTAATTTTCTTAAAGGCTAGTTCCATCAGCCTTACCTATAATTCTCATTGGGCTTATAGCAGTTTTTTAAAGTACATAATATATATTTTATTATTTTTATTTCCCTTCTAAGTGGATTCATTTAGATAAAGTCAAAATTTCTTTCCCTACCCTTAAAAGTGTGCTTCAAAGAAGCACAGATTCTTGGTTCAGATTCTATTAACATTTTATTTAGAAGCTTTTTGTCACTATTTGGCTTCTTTGGCTCTTTCAACCTTTATCTAGTCCTTTTCTACTGTATTTTCTTCTCATTCCTCTCTAAACCCTCTCCCGTCTTAAAAATGTCTTTTTATTCCCTCAACATTGTCTTTCTGGCTGTCCTATTAACCACTAGATAATGCTGGTTAGTTACAGAGTTCGCATAAGATGGGGTGCAACGATAACCAGTCTCTGAAGAGAGGCTGTTAGCACTGAGTCATTCATTGGTCCTGATGGAGCTCACTAAGACAGTCACACCTCGTCAATCAAGTGACACTCATTTCTTAGCTCCCCTAGGATATTCCTTCTGAGGGGCACAGACTTCTCACAGGTGTTTACAATCTATTCTCAAAACTTTAATGTGCTCTGTGAGTGCCAGGTTCATTTTGGGAGCAGTGAGAGATCATAGACTTTGTTATTTATCCACAGTACCAAAATAGGTCACTCTGTCACCTATTTTGATGGTTTCATCAAAAAGCAGTTTTTACAAATGTTTACTTTAATGCTTAATATATTATTTTCCTATGTGTCTTGTATCGATTATTGGGCATGGTAAACATTTCAAAATATGAGAGATTGACACTCTGAGAATCATCTTTTGAATTTGGAAATGATCTTTTGCTATTATTGTTCAGGATTTTAATTCAACTCTTGTATAAAGCAATAGGTATATCTTTTAGGTCCTGAAAAACACATGTATGTTTTTAAAAGATTTATAATTTCCTAATATTGATACTTCCCATAAAAATTTCATTTTAGTAACTTCAACTATCAAGAAATGGCAAAGGTAGAAAAATTGGCAGACATTATTCAGTCAGTGCCTACCTAGCGCATTTTTGTATAACTTTAAAGGACAAGAGTTTCTTCAGCTGATTAACAACAGGTAATTTTTAGCCATTTGTAGATTTCTCTGGAGTTTTCTGGATAAGAATCAGTGTTCTTATCATTGATACTCCCTGGAGCGTCTGCTCGAGCAAAGCAGCTTTGTCAGTGTTAGTTGCAAGCACATATTAGTTTTTTAAACTAACACTTTTAAAAGCCATTACTGCTGGATTTTTAATGCTTTATTTTAAAGATTTTATTTGAGAATATGAAAACACGAAAATCTTTATATCATCCATTTTTCTATGTTATTATCTCTATAAAGTTGCTCTGAATCTTATCTTCCAATCACTTGATTTTTCCAGGCCCCCAATTCTCACCAGTCCGTCTCCTTCAAAATCCATTCCAATTCCACAGCCTTTCCGACCAGATGAAGATCATCGAAATCAGTTTGGACAACGAGACCGGTCCTCATCAGCTCCAAATGTGCATATAAACACCATAGAACCTGTCAATATTGATGTAAGTATCCAGCAGTGCTCGAACTTAGAAAATTCAAATGTGTTTCTTTATTTTTTCTGCTACATTTATAATATAGATCAGAAATAAGTGCCATCTTTCATTTATCACATTTATTATGTGATAGACTTTTCATGAATTACAAATCAGAAAAGCCTTTTCATCTTCTCTGATGGCATAAAATATTTAACTGGCACCAAATTATAGAGTTATTCTCATTTTTTTCCTTATGACACCATCTCTGTAAAAGTCTTATCTTCATTTATTTAACAGATAATCCACTTGACCATTTTGGGGTAAAGAAAAAATAAGAATACACTTGCATATTTCCTATTTAGATCAATTTGAAATCTTTATCTAAATTTCGAAAAGTTTAACTTTGAGTTAAATAACCCTTAAGGACTAATCATTACTTTATGTACTTCTCATGCAAAGCTACCTTTTACCTTCTTTACTTTCTTGAGTATACCATTGGATTCCATCTCTACACAAGTCAATTATTTTAGTCTCCTTCTGGGGCTGGTCACTCTTGAATTTTTTTACTTTCCTGGTTTATCTTATACACTATAAGTTAATTATGTACATTAGTGTCACTTCTTCGATTTGACCTTAACTCCTGGACAGCAGAAACCATTCCTAATATAGTTCCCTAACATAGGAACTATTAGGTGTTAGTTGGCACCTAACATAAGAAGTCATCAAAAAGTATTTGTATTAGTAAAAGGGTTAGAAGACAAAGCAGAGGTCTGTTTCCCATAATATAGACCAGGGATCAACAAACTCTAAAAGGGCCACATAGTAAATATTTTAGGCTTGTGCGTCATATGATCTCTAATGACAGCTGTTGAACTCTGCCAGTGTAGTGTGAAAACAGCCATAGATAATACATTTTAAACAAATAGGTGAGGCTTTATTCCAGTAAAACTTTAGTAAAGCAGGTGGCCAGCCCATTGTATTTTGCCAGTCCCTGATATAGACAAAATAGAAGGAAGAGATGAGAAAAAAGATGAGATACGCAGGATCAATCCAAAAGGACTGGTTCATTCAACTATCAATGCATCATCTCAGTAACTGAAGAGAATAAAGAGCCCTTGCTATCTGAGCTGTGGTGGGGTTGGGATCACTTCTCCCAGAATTTGTACTTTAGAATAAAAAATGTGGGTTATCCTCAGTCTCTGTCTGTAATAAGCAACAAAACAAAAAAGCCACCAAATTTGTTTGCCTTGGAAAGTAATTATATTTATAAAGGAATTTGAAAACTGTTTCCCCATGTAAGCAGGATAGTGAAGTTACTGAGGGGTCATGTGTATGTTAGAGGACAAGGGTTGTTCTCATTATACCGGCATTCCTTATGTGAGTCCTCATAAGGTTGAGTGAAGAAGCAAAAATTATCCTAACAGGAAAATAATCACTAATTAACAGACTCCCTTAATATTAGTCTCCACTCACATATCCCTCCCCATTTAATACCAGCTTGCATTCCAGCCCTTTTCCATCACTATCCAACATTTCAGTGAAAACATAAAGCAGATTGATTGTGAATCTGACAACAAAAATAAGATTTTAAGGATTTTATGAAGACAGTGAAAAAGTCACTTGGTAGAACTACTCAAATCTTATAAAGTCATTGAGAAATAAGGGTACAGCAGAATTAAATTAGTCCAGTTAACAGTAAAAGAGAAAGTCTGTAAGGATGACAAGAGAATAGGCTTTTCAAGTGAAAATGATTTAAATATCATAGGATTGATGGAGGCCTTTGAGGGATTGATGAAGTCCTTTAAAATTTTTATAAAAATGATGATGATTGTGATGTAAAAGATGAATATGAAATTAAGAATTTCAATTTGTGCTGTCATAAGTTTGATATTATTACCAATGAAAACTTGATTTTTTCTGTATTAATTCTAAGGATTAGCATACTGTTGAAATTATAACTTAAAGTTTTGTTGAATGTAAAAGAAAATAAACTTCTTATAAATCTTAATTTCATTTTTCAAGATACATTCCCAAGTCAGACTTTCTTCCTATTTTTTACTATGAAATTTTTTCTCTATTTTTATTGGATTCATTTAAAGTAGCCTTTTCTTAATATCAATTTTTCTCAACTAATAAGGTCTTCTTCTGTCTGGCTAGACCTGAATACAAAGGAAAAAAAAATAGAGAGGGAAATATGGAAATAAGGAGATTGTGTGAAATAAGAAATCACATCTTATTTCTAGATCTATTGTCAGTTAGATCTATTAGATCTAACTGTCAGTATGTTCAAAGTTGTTACCTTTGTATTTATTGTCAGATCTATTGTCAGTTAGATCTATTGTCAGTATGTTCAAAGTTGTTACCTTTGTATTTACTTTCAAAACTAACGTTCTTTTAGACTATTTCTCTTTATGTCTTAGTGTTATTAAGTTTCTCCTATTCTCTTAGGCTTGAACATTAGGAGTGTCATCTTTATATCTTGCTTTTTCATCTTCCCCTATAAGCAAATAGTCATAAGGTATCACCTTTCCTTTTGATATACGTCTCAAATTTGTTATTACTACCACCATTTGGGCCCATATTTCTTCACTTGAACTACTTATTACATTAATCTCCTAAATAGATTTCCTGCCATTGATTTCTCTCTGCCCATTTCCATTTTTTATTGCTATTATCAGAATAATTTTTATAAAACCTCTATCATCATCTGTTCCTTTGTTCCAAAACTTTCATTTACTTCCCATTGAAAAATATAAACCTTTTAGCATTTCATTCAGTTTCAGTCATTTCATTCAATTTCAGTCATTATTTGTCATTTATTATTCCAGTAAACCAGATTTAATATTTACTCTGGGATAGGCACTGTGTCAGAATAGGGAATTAAGATGAATTAGCAGAGTCTTTGCCCTCAAGGAGGTCACAGTCTAATGGAAATGGATGAATCAGCCATACAAATAAATAAACACAAAATATACAGTGGTAGTTTGTAGAAGGGAATGATAAACCCTACCTGGTTAAATGTAGTAATGTTTAGCAGAGAAGGGACAACATTTAAGCCAGACTGTAGAAGATGAGTAGGAAGGAGTCGGAGTTTATTCAGTGCACTAGGTGGGGGTTTTAAGAAGGAAGGGCATTTGTTACGGAAATGGTATGTGCAGAAATATAGAAGTACCTTTATGTGGGTTGTAATGAATAGTTGGTATTGTAGGAGTTTAGGGTTCAGGAGAAGGGTGGGGAATGGTAGAGGATGAAACTAAGTAGGTAGAGTCCACACTGAGAGACATTATGTTATCACTCTGAGGTCACTATAGTAGTTGGTAATAGGGGGTCCGATAAACTGAGTGGGAAAGAAAGTGATCAGCTCTTTACTTTAGAAAGTTCTTTTGAATTAGTGAGAGATTTGATAGGCACGATTGTTAGGATGGATACTGTAAATGGCTACTGTTAATGCTTACTATGTGCTAGGTACTTTACTAAGTACTTTACATGAATTTTCTTATTCTGTCCTCACAAACACTTGTGAGTTAAGTAGTAGTATTATCCTTATTTTACTGTTAAGAAGATTAGATTTAGAGATACCAGGAAACTTACCCCAGATCACACAGGTGATAAATGATTGAAATGGGGTAAAACTTGGTCTTTCTTTCTTATCTCAATCACTGTTCTATATAGTAGTAGAGGAGAGAAGTGAAAGAGATGAGAGGTAACAAAAGATAATGCCTAGGGACTTCCCTGGTGGCGCAGTGGTTAAGAATCCGCCTGCCAATGCAGGGGACACGGGTTTGATCCCTGGTCTGAGAAGATCCCTCATGCCGCGGAGCAGCTAAGCCTGTGCGCCACAACTGCTGAGCCTGTGCTCTAGAGCCCACAAGCCACAACTACTGAGCCCGCGTGCCACAGCTACTGAAGCCCACGTGCCTAGAGCCATGCTCTGCAACAAGAGAAGCCACCGCAGTGAGAAGCCTGTGCACTGCAACAAAGAGTAGCCCCCTCTCACCGCAACTAGAGAAAGCCTGCGCACAGCAAAGAAGACCCAACGCAGCCAAAAATAAATAAATAAGAAATGGTGATTTAAAAAAAAAAAAAGATAATGCCTAGAGTTGTCTGGCTTAGGTGAATAGATAGTATTTATTCTATCCATTAAGATAGGAAATGCCAAAGGAAGAAGAACAGGGTTTGTAGAAATGAAAATGTTAACTTTTATTTTGGACATCTTGACTTTAAGATGTCTGTGGAACTTTCCTTGTTTAGAAGTCCAGTAGCAGTTGAAATAAGGACCTTGAGTAGAGATACAGATTTAGAAATAGACTATTTTTGTCAGTTGAAGTCATGGATGTAAGTGATATTACTCAAATACTATATGTAAACTGAAAAGAGGGTAGACATGCAACCCCAGTAAACATTAACATTTGAGATACAGGCAGAGACTGTCATTCTCTGTCTCCATTTTAGGCTTCTCTTCCTAACTTTAGCTTCAAATAAGTAAGAGAAAGTAGTGTTGCAGAAGCCAAAGGGAGAAAAGGGGACTTCAAGAATGCCTAAGTAGTTGATGGCAGTTGCCATTGAGACTCAAATGAGATAAGGACTGGAAATGACTATTGGGCAATTACAATGTCATTTTTACTTCATTGAGAGCTGTTTTAGAGGACTATTGGAGGATAGCAAAACCAGTTAAAGATGTAGGATTAAGTGCCAATTTTGAGAAGCTTGGCTATAAAGGAATGATGAAAGGGCCATAGATTGAAGCAGAGACTTGAGCATATTTGTAACTTCAGGGGAAGAAGCAAGTGAAGAGAGAGGTTAAAAAATAACAAAGAATAACTGAGGTAGTAAAATTCCTTGAACTTGGAAGTGATGTTCCTCAGAGGCTATGAGGAATTAAAGATGAACATAGCTAGCTCCGTAGCTCTTTACAGGCAGCATGACCATGGGCAGATGACTTAACCTTGAGGCCTATAGTGTCTACCCCTTGTAGTAATTTGAAAATGCTTATTGTTCTTGGCACAAAATAAGAATTCAAAAATTATAGCTAATATTATTATACAAATGTTTGTAGATATAGAGGCAGAACAGAATGTTCTTTGATAGTTTCTGTTTTCTCTGTCATGCTAAAAAAGGGAAGAGATATAAGTAAGAAAGGAACCCCATAGGAGATGGGCAAAAAGTTTGAAGTAGCCAGTATTGGAATGCTAGAAGATCCTATTTAACCTAGGTCACATAGATAAAGATTGTCAAGGAGCTTTAAGAACATATTTGAGATTGGAAAATATAAGTTTATGGTGGTTATTAGCAGTAGGTTGTCTAGAAGACTTTTTTTTTTTTTTTTTTTTTACCGCGCCTCTCAGCTTGCAGGATCTTAGTTGCCCGACCAGGGATCGAACCCGGGCCACGGCAGTGGAAGTGCGGAGTCCTAACCACTGGACCACCAGGGAAGTCCCCCTCTGCTTTTCTTTTCTGCATTCCTGTCTACCCCTCAAACCCCAGCACTTAGATCATCTTCTTCAAATGCTTCACCAATGGCCAAGTTCTATAGTTATTTATTTATCCTGTGAACTTAACGTAGCATGAAGAATCTTTTCACCCATACTATTTATTTGGCAATTAACTAAGCAACTTTGGCACCTTTTTTATTGTTTTCTTAAGCTTTTATTCTTACATCACATAATTTCTGTGTGTGTATATCTTTCTTACACTTAGATTATAAGCTCTCAAGAACACAAAGTTAGTGAGACCACCATGATTTTTTATATTTATTGATAGTCACACAACCCCTAACATTTAGCATCTTATTTGGAGATATGAGTATTTGTTGATTATTCTGTAGAAAATGTTAAAGGCTTTATATAATACATTGAATATGACAGAAATACATCTGTAAAGAATGTGCTCTTTGTTTTAGCCTATAAATGAAAAGCTGCCTATTTGCAAAGAGACTTTGAGCTTATTTAGAGACCTCATATTTAAGTTACACTGGGTAGATTAAGTTCTGTCTGTCAGGGTCCAAATTGCATTGCATTGCCAGTAGGCTCTTCCCCCACTGCCCTGCCCCACCACGTTGTCTGTTGTAAAAAGCTGTATTTTAATAATAAAGACAAATTTTTTTTCCCCCTTCTAGTGTGTCCTTACACATTTATATTTTTATAATTGTGTCAGTGTACATTTAATTTTGTACTCTTTTTTATTGTAAACATGTTTCATGAGTCAAGCTTCATAATTGTTTTAGTAGCTACATAATACTTACTAAATTGATACACTATAATTTAGTTAACCAATATGTCAGTATGCCTAAAATAGGGAAATAATTTCTGGTTTTTTAGTATAATGGATAATGTTGCACTAAACATCTTTGTGCATATCATTTTTTCTTCTGAATTATTTCCTTAGGAAAAATTCCCAGAAGTGGAATTACAGGATCAAAGGGTATGAACATTTTATGGCTCTTAATATGTGCCAGTAGAATTTTTTTTAAGAATTAATGCAGCCATTGGTTTTGAATGGCCTGAAATGGATTTCAACATTTCGTCAGGACTAATAATCCCTTCGATCTAGGGTTAGGTTGGCGAGTGCTTCAAATTTTTTATTTTATCATGTTCACTAGCTAATTCCATATTCTTTCTGTTTCGTGAAGTAATTTATAAGGCAGGTATTATTTTGAATTAACCTTTCTGTGAATGCTTAGTGGAAAATAAAATGTTTTTACTTTCTTACCATATGCTTTGATTAAATATACATTACTATTTATTTGTAGGACTTGATTAGAGACCAAGGGTTTCGTAGTGATGGAGGTAAGTAGTGATTTCAATTAAAAAAAAAAAATCAGGGAAAAATGCAATTGCTTTGCTGCTTGTCTCCTTTATATTTGCTTCTTTCATGAAACACAGACACAGAGAAAAATGTGCAGAGAAAAACCAAAAATTGTTTGCTTTTCTTTAGTATTTATCATTTATCTCTAATAAAATTTTAACTAATTCATAGCCGGAGAAAAAGAGAGGACATAAAAGGGAGTCTTAAATGTACTGTCTACAGTTTTTTAGATGTTGTTGTCAAGGAGAGATCCTTAATTATTTTACCCACTTGATTCCTAACCACCTCCACTAATACTTAAAGATTGAGCTTACAACCAGTTAAAACTCGACTCCCTACATCATTCTTGGGGAGAATCCCTGGGGTTGCCTGCTACAACTTGTCAGTTTGTTAGACATTGTCAGCCACTTCCCTTCAGCTTTCTAGAAGGCTTTGGAATATATACTTTATAGCATGGACCCCTAATAGAAAAGCCTAGTTCCCCTTTTACTAGTCCAGTAAATAAAATAAGCAAATGAGAAACTGAATTGAGATTTCTTACAGAATTTTCATCAGATGTTCACTCTAGCACACAGTGAAAATTGGGAGCATAGCAAAACATTACTTTAGAAAATACTTTTTAAATAAGATTTTACCCCCATAAGATTTTTCTAAGAGATGGTGTTTGAAACTATCTTGACGTTTTCTTCCAGGTGGTCCTTTATGCTTACCTCTTCAGCTGTCTTCTATTTAATAAGGAAGCCCTACAATACCTGCATATCTTGTTTAGAGTTGGTCTCTTCACTGTGACCTACTTTATATTCAAAATATCTAAGCCCAGACTCAAAGATACTTTATGTTGAATAAACATTGAGTAAACCATCTTTTGTTGTAATATTTATATATACCTGTGGACCTACCAAAATAATAAGCCTGCGTTATGTACTCTGGACTTAGTATTTACTATAGCATATAGTTGTAAAAGTTTTTTTTTTTTTTTTCCTGCTTGTTACTCCATGAACCCACCAATTAATGTTGCTGCCAGTTTGACTTTCATATGTCTTAATAGCTGTGGCTTTTGATAATTTTGCCCAATACATCCAGCATTTAAATGTTGCCATCCTGTTAGCATCACAGAGTTAACTTAGTCAGAAAAATTGCCTGCTTAGTACCAAAAATCAAATGCCATTTCTTATCCTTTTTGTGAATCACTTTATAAAGAATCATTGGAATTTTATGAAAATAAGCAGATTTTTTAGACATCCAGAATTATTTTGTGAAGCAGGCTTCAACTCATTTATTCCCCATGACTTCTTTCATTTCTTCTGTGTGTCTGTCTTCCTGTGTTTGCCTGCCCCTCTCTTTTTCTTCTAACAGCCCCTTTGAACCAGCTGATGCGCTGTCTTCGGAAATACCAATCCCGGACTCCCAGTCCCCTCCTACATTCTGTCCCCAGTGAAATAGTGTTTGATTTTGAGCCTGGCCCAGTGTTCAGAGGTAGTTGGGCTCTTCTTTCTTGTTTTCACCCAAAGCAAACTAAATATAAACAACAGATACTGTTTGTGCCTCACCCTCACAGTGTGTGTTTGTAAGTGTGAGAGTTTTCAGTACTAAATTTCTGCTTGGCCTGGCTGGAATGCTCTGAATGTGCTTCTCACACATACTCACCACCACAAGCTTCCTGTATGCTGTCTGTCATAAATTTTTAAAAGCAAGAAAATTCTGAGCTGAGATTTCCATCTTGTTTTTTGTTATATTACTTACTTTTTGGTCTTGATAATTTCTTAAACTCAGTGGGTGACAGTAAATAATGTGGGGAGGGGCTTCTTCAAGCTGAATTTATTTTACTTTAATCCATTTAGGTGATAACCTTGATGGCTGCTAATAATGGTTATCAGTTTTTTTGGTTTTTAAAAAAAGTGGAAATCCCTATTATGAGTTCTTACTAGACTTTTCGCTTTATTTTTCTGTAATATGTGTCCTTTTTTTTAAAACGTAGGACATGTATATTTTATATCAAAGGTAGGGAACTTAAAGAAGATTTGTAATATATTTGGGGTATTTTAGCACACTTCAGAAAATTAGGATTTATACTTTCAGTTATGCCCTCATGTGAGGAAAAAGTTAGCAGTATAATTTCACTCACATTTTATCTTTCCATCCTTTAATTACTCACATTTTATCTTTCCATCCTTTAATTATCCATCCTTTAAACTGATTTTTAAAAATTTAAGTCAAAATTTAGATGGGTGTCTTGCTGTAAATATTTTTAATGAATTATATTTACTGGCTTTTGCTAGTCAGTGTCTTTTAACTTATTCTGAATGTAGTGGTGGCATTTCAGATTTTTGCTCTCTCAGCCCAACTTTCTCAGAAAATCCATGGAATGGGCTGGTAGTTATAGAGTACTGAGTAGTGTAATTAAAGTAAGTGATACAATACAGCACTGAGTAGATCAGAATTGTGAAGCCTGGGTAAGCAGTTAAGGCTTTATGATGTTGAAAATTATCAGTGGAAGGCAGAATATGGATTGTGCTCTAATTAATAGACATTCCAGTTACCATTTTCTTTTAGAAAATTGCATGTGAGGTCATGGAAATTCCACATGATGACATATGTGGTGTAGTAATGAGAAAAGTTCTACACAGTTTTAACATTTAAATGTTGCCATTAGTATTCTGATCCTTGTTCTTTGAAAGATAGTGACTTTTTAACTAGAGAATAGTTATCTACTTTTTAAAAAAATTGAAGTCTTTTTGTTCTGTATGTGCAAACATTACCTGACATCTCAGTCCTACTTAGCTATACTCAGGCCCCACTAGGAGTCATTGCCCTGAACCCCTCTGAACCAGGTGCTTTCTGTACATGAATTGGGATTTTTGCTCAATCAGCATTTGGAAAAAGATCCATCAGAAAGGTATGCAACCCTGCCAACTGAGTCCATTTTCAAAGAGTGTACCCCTTGGACTCATTTGGCTGATAGAATTTTTCCATTTGTAGTAACTTGGCTGAGAGGCCATAGCACTTACCTTGCCCTCATTTTATAGGCAGAGATTTTTCAGAAAGTCTTGAGAAACCTGCTTGGCTTTGTTTGCATTAACTTTGTTATGCAGGTAAAATTCATCTTTGTTTAGCAAAATAAGCCTCCAGGAACCAATGAAAGTGACCAGTATCTCTCACTCTTAAATAGTACAGTATGTAGTATAGGATTTTTAAAAATTTTAGTGGCTAATACGAAAGAGCCAGGTAATGTCAACATTATGGCCGTTATTAGAATATGTTTCCATTTGGGGAATTTCTATCTTTTTATTCTACTGATAAGCTGTTAAGGTAGCATAATTTAAAGTTTATTTTATATATTCGCTTTTAAGTTGATTTTGCTTCTTGTTTTTTGATCAAAGAAAAAACTTGGGCGTATTTTTTAGTGTTTATCTCTTATTTTAAAAAGATTATTTTTCTCCTAGACTCTGCACCAATAAACAAAGTATATATCTGTAATCAGACGTTTTAAAGGTCATGAAATTGACCAGAAAGCTAAAAGTATAAAACTGAAAGAAATTATAGTTTTTTAATTTAAAGCTAGTCACCAAATGAGGCTCCTTTTTTGCCTGTCCTTTCCAAATGGTCTGTATTAGAACATATACTGCATTTTTAAAATAAGTCTAAATCTCCCTCTGCCCTCTGCCCCCAATAAGCTAATGTACTTGATCCTCCTTTAATAGATACATTTCCCTTTCACTAACTTAGGATCAACCACAGGTTTATCTGCCACGCCCCCTGCCTCATTACCTGGCTCACTCACTAATGTGAAAGCATTACAGAAATCTCCAGGACCTCAGCGAGAAAGGAAGTCATCTTCATCCTCAGAAGACAGGAATCGAATGGTGAGAGTATATGATATCTTTTTTCCTCTAAGTTCTGTCTTCTTAGAAGTCATAGGCAAATGTATTGTCACCTTTTAGATATATGATATATAGTGGCATATATGTCCATATTTGACACAGAATTCCCATAATCAAATAAATTTAAGAGCTGATAGTTTTTCGCTTAAAAACAAAACACAACACTCATTTTTGCTCTCAACTCTAATATAATTGAGTAAAAGGCAGTTTTGGAAGAGCAGGAATAGTGTTCTGTTTCTAAACTATGGAAAGAGAGTAAGCTAGTATTTTAGGAGGCATGATTAGGCATGTATGTTCTAAAGAGTTGGTCTGAAATACAAATATCTACCAAAGGACATTCTTCCCTAAGGAAAAATTGACTGTCTGCTGTAAATTAAATCTATATTAATAACTAATCATTTTAGCAATAGTATATGTTGGATGTGTGGGTCCTTTATCATCCCAAAGTGATTGTATATGTTGATAATTTTTTTTGAGAGAGATTGGGTCAGATAAGATATATGAGGAAATTTAGCACTGACTGGGAGAAAGTAATTAGATTATCAACAGCCATAGTACGTTAACTTAACTTTTTGGCCTTTGGAGCCAAAACTAGTCACAAACGTATAGCACTTATCTTGCTCCTAGTAGTCTTCCAAATGATAAAAAAGCCGCTTTATTTTATTGATTTTAATAATAAAATTTAATAATAGTAACATTTCTGCTCATACCCAATAAATAATTTTTATTTTTTAATAAACTATTTCCACCCTAATACTGACTTAGGTCTTAAACTTAAGTTCTATATTGTAAGAATCACCCTTCTATTATTCCTCTAGAGTATGGGTTTTTTTTTTTTTTTTTTCCCAAAGTTCTTGCTCTCTTCCTAACTTATGTCCCTTTCAGGAATAGGGAAATGTACTTAGTGTGAAGCATAAGATTTTCCTTTTTTGTTTGCCTTGGCTTGACTTTTGCACTATTTTTATCAAGAAAACACTTGGTAGACGGGATTCAAGTGACGATTGGGAGATTCCTGATGGGCAGATCACGGTGGGACAGAGAATTGGATCCGGGTCATTTGGGACAGTCTACAAGGGGAAGTGGCATGGTATGTATGTAATACAGTGACCTTGTCACAGATTATAATAATAGAATATAATAACTTTTATAAAAAAATATCAAAGGGAGTATTCACTCTTTGCATCATTAAGGTAATTTTGATCAGATGCAAGAGTCCTCCAAAGGTTTATAACAGAAATTATGGGAAATAAAAACTGGATTCACAGCAGCCAGAAGTTTAATCATTATACTACAGTAATAATTTTTAAAGATGATAATCCTCCAGATGAGCTAGTCCCCAAGATTTGTTTTTATTTTTATAAGTCTTTCTGCTGGTAATTTTATTTGTATTATAAACCACAAGTAAACATACAAAAAGAGTACTTACCAAAGGAAAGACTGGGCAGTAAACATATAAAAAATGTTCAGTCTCACTAGTTGTGAAAGAATTACAAATTCAAAAAATAGAAATCATTATTGCCTCTCAAATGACTTATCTTTCTTTGAAAAGATAATCAAATGGACCAAGTTTTTTTTTTTAATTGATTATATTTAGAGTTGTGATTGTAATGCTGCTGGTGGAAACATAAATTGCTATGAATTTTCTGGAGGGCAGTTTGGCAATACATATGTAGAGCCAACAATTCCATTTGTAGAACAGGAACAAACGTGTGTGCAAGTATATTCATTAGAGATTTGATATTAATGAAAAATGGAAATAACTTAAGTGCTCATTAATAGAGGAAGGAATAAATAAATTGATAACCTCCATATATGATTATATAGAAATTAAAATGGTATGGAAGATGTCTATTTTATGGAAAGGTGTATGTGGTACATTTTAAAAGCAGCATGTATAATATCCCATTTTATGATGCTACATATAAATATGTATAACATAATTTTTTAAATGACCATCAGTATTTTAGTATATATCTTTTTAGGTTGCCTTTTTCATATGTATTTATAAATATTTATACTGCATACATATAAAAGCCTAGTAGGGTATACATCAATAGGTTAATAACAATGGTCATTTCAGAGTGACATGATTATGGGAGATTTTAATTTTATTCCTTTTGCTTTCAAAATGTTTAATTTTTTAATTTTAAGTTTGATTTTTTTTTTACTATAAGCGCTTTATTTGATAATCAGGAAAAATCAGTAAGTTAGTTTAATTATATTGAAATATACATGCGAAAAAGTACACGTAAGTGTACAAGTAGCTAAAATTTCACAAAGTCAACACACTGTTCAATAAACAGGACATTACCAGCACTCTAGAAGTCCTCCTTATGCCCTCTGCCCCCAAGGGTAACCACTGTCCTGACCTAAACAGAAATAATACAGGATGTACTCCTTTGTATCTGGTCCTTTTTACTCAATATTGTTTATAAGATTCATCTATATTATTGTATGTAGTTGTAGGTTATTCATTCTCTATATAGTGTTCATTGTGTGACTGTAGCATGACTATCTACTGTGTGATGAGCACTTGAATAGTTTCCAGTTTGGGGCGATTATGGATGCTGCTTCTATGAGTATTCTTAGTACCTGTCGTTTGGTGAACACATGTGTCCAAGTTGGTTGGTATATACCTAGGAAAGAATTGTGGGGCCCGTAGTAGGTACTGCCAACAGTGTTTCAAGCGGTTGTACCAATTTATACACCCTTTGGCAACGTGTAAGAATTGTACCTGTTTCACATAGTTTTGTGTTTTTTAAATAATTTTCCTAAGTGAGAAGCAACAAGTGATCCATGGATTTGAAAAGGTGTTAAATACTCTGATAAAGAAGTCTGCAGTTTTCTATTTCAGCCAAGTTCCATTGGGCCTGTCAACTGCAGTTTTAACATTCAGTTAGTGAATGTGTCTAATTTAGTTTTGTTAAATAACTAGGAAAATATCATGGGTGTTTGATTGGTTAAACTAAATTTCCAGGGGAACAATGAGATTGGCTATTTTTTTGGATTGGTATTTTGAAATACTAGTATAGGAATATTATTGTTAGTTTAGTTTTTATCCTTAGAAAATTAATGCAGTTTAAGAAGTTAAGGTATAATTTATTTGCAGTTTTATAATGGTATATTTTTAAGGCCATGGTAATTAGTGAAAATACCCTAGATTTTTTTATATTTTTAAATTTTAAAAATTGGAATGACATTTGGAATGGCAATTACCTTTTAGGTGATGTGGCAGTGAAAATGTTGAATGTGACAGCACCCACACCTCAGCAGTTACAGGCCTTCAAAAATGAAGTAGGAGTACTCAGGTGAGCTTGTGTGAATCACGTTTTCCAGAGAAGTTATCTTGATCAACTTGTGTTTTCCAGCGGTAGCCACTGTTAGCTTTACAGATTTACTTAAAATGAATAAAACAAAGTTTGTCTGAGTATATTTTGTCTTTAACTGTATTCTTTTAAGTGGTATGCAATATTATATGGTACAGCTGATAGAAATATTAATCCTAGAGTGAATTAATGGAAATATAGTGTTCTGATCACGAGAAGTAATACTTCCACTTATGGAGACAATGCTCTCAAAATTCTAAGCTTATCAGAACACATTTAGAGATTGTATCAAGCCCTGGAACTTGAGGAAAATTAACAAACTAGAATGTGTCCAGGCAAGGACAACTTAGATGGGGAGGATTCTGGAACTAGTAACTTAGGGAGAAAATAGTCAACAGAACTGAGAATATTTGGGTCCAGAGAAGGCTGTTAACGTTCAAGAGGGTGTAAACTTACTCTGTTTCATTGCAGAGAGCAGAAGAGGGAATCCAGTGGCGGAAGTTGTAGGAAAATGATTTTTTCTCAACCTAAACTTTTGCTAATACTAGAACCGCTTTAAAAGAAAAAAAAGAGGGGACTTTCCTGGTGGTCCAGTGGTTAGGACTGCGAACTTCCACTGCAGGGGGCACAGGTTTGATCCCTGGTTGAGGAACTAAGATCCCACATGCCGCGCAGTACAACCAAAAAAATTTAAAAAAGAAAGAAAGAAAGAAAAAGAGTAGTGGGAACAGGCTACAGTCTCAGTGATAAACTTCCCATAATCGAAGGTATTTAAGGAATCTCTAGTTGCCTGTCTATGAGGTATACTAAAAAAGATGTTTATGAAAAGGGTAGGATGTTAGACTAGACAATTCCTAAAGTCTCTTCTACATTTATCCTTCTGTTGGCTTTTTTAAAAATACCTTTCTCTGACAACATCTTATTAATAAGTAGACTGCTTCGGCCCTCTTTTTTAACATTTGCTAAAGTTTATCAACATTTAACTATTTACTGTCACATTTCTTTTTACAGGAAAACTCGACATGTGAATATCCTACTCTTCATGGGTTATTCAACAAAGCCACAGCTGGCTATTGTTACCCAGTGGTGTGAGGGCTCCAGCTTATATCATCATCTCCACATCATTGAGACCAAATTCGAGATGATCAAACTTATAGATATTGCACGGCAGACTGCACAGGGCGTGGAGTAAGTTCCATTCTGTTAAATCTCTTGTAAGTTACGTTTGAAGACCATTGAGGACAGTTTAAAGGTTTTAGCTATTATTCTTTTGACTTACATCTTCAGTTACTGTCCAGCAGCATGTAGACACTTCTAACTAATGGCTAGCAATATGATATTAAGAAACAAAATAGTCTCTCGCTGGTATAGTCTTCAAAACATATGTCAAATATTTGATAATAAATATGTGACTACAAATTTATGTTTAGCATGCTGTAGTTTAGCTAAGCAATAGGGGCTCAAAAGACAAAAATAGGCCAAAAAAAAAAAAAAAACCCACTAAAAAGTCATTAACAGTTATTGAAGTATATAAAATGATTGTTAGTTATCCTTTCAAATTATTTTTTCCATGTACCCAGATTTTCTATTGCAGAATGATCATCTGCATGAAGTAAAGTAAAAGTAAAGTAAAATGAAAGTCCACATTTTGATCCTTTTTGAGGATTTCAAGTTGACTTGTTCATATCCATTGAATTTTGCTGTGTAATTTAAAAGATAAAAAGTTACTCTATAAAATTTATCATGAGCCAAAATAGGAAACTGACTACGAAGGATAAATTTTGCATGCAAGTACAAATAAACAGGTAAATCAAAAGGTAAAATTAAATAAATTTTGAAAGCACTTAGATGAAAAAATTTAAGTGAATAAAATATGTTTGAAAGTTCCATAGGTAGTTTAAAAATATGCATGTGTCTTAAGTTAATTTAACATTTTATAGTATACAAATGGCTTTCACATGCATAGGCAATTATGTCATCTAATCTTCATAATGTTATGAAGTAGATATTTTTATTTTATGTTTACAGATAAGGAAACTGAGGCTTCTAAATGACTTGTCTAGACTCCACATTTAATAAGCAGCAGCAAAGGTGTTTAACTCAGAATTTTTGACTCCCAAACCATTATTCTTTCCCCGTAACCACTATAACCACTATACTGCTTTTACATTATAAAATTAGAATAAAAAAGGTAAAAGAGTATACGTGGACTAATGCCGAAAACTCTGACTCAGGATCATTTATGGCAAATAAGCATAGAACCAAGACTCAAAACCGGATCTAGCTGTTAAATCTTCCCACTGTCCTACCCTCTCTGTCTCAAAACTAGACAATGTATCTGTAATTTAGATTGTTTATAAACCTGTATTCAGCCAAAATCCTTATTGCAGCAAATTATTACCTTATTCAATAACATTACCACTTATCCAGTAGACTTAAAAACAATCCCACCTCTGAATCTGAATCTGAATCTGTTCAAATCTGAAAGATTATATTAAAATCTTGCAAAGAGGGGCTTCCCTGGTGGCACAGTGGTTAAGAATCCGCCTGCCAATGCAGGAGACACGGGTTTGAGCCCTGTTCTGGGAGGATCCCACATGCCGCGGAGCAACTAAGCCTATGGGCCACAGCTACTGAGCCTGTGCTCTAGAGCCCGCGAGCCACAACTACTGAGCCCACGTGCCGCAACTACTGAAGGCCGCGCACCTAGAGCCTGCACGCCGCAACAAGACAAGCCACCACAATGAGAAGCCCGTGCACCGCAACGAAGAGTAGCCCCTGCTCGTGGCAACTAGAGAAAGCCCACACGCACAGCAATGACGACCCAACGCAGCCCATTAATTAATTAATTAATTAATTTTAAAAAAAATCTTGCAAAGAGTAAACCTTGGCCAGAATGGTAAACATTGAGAGAGAAACAAAGCTTGTTCTGCTCCCACCCCACCAGTCTCTTTGCTGTTTCTTCAGCAGGCCAAGCATGCTCTTTCCTCAGGGCCTTTGTACTTGTTATTTTCTTTTGGGGATAAGTACTCATGCCACAAATATTCATAGAGCTTCTCTCTTTTATGTCTCTGTTCAAATGTTGCCTTTTAAAGGAAGCCTTCTCTGATCACCTTATATAACATTTTCCTGCCCCACTCTGTCACTCTATACCCCATTCTTGTTTTTAACACCCAATTCCATATAACATATTTGTTTATTGTTTGTCATCCCCACTAGAATACAAGCTGTACAAGAGCAGGGGTCTTGTTTTGTTCATTGTTTTATCTCTAATGCCTAGAACAAGGCCTGGCCTATGATAGATACATATTACAAAAATTTAAAAATGAAACCATGATTACACACAACTGCATATTATTGATAGGTTTACCTTCCAGAAGAGAAAGCAGTCACATCCTTGTCATACCAAAACTGAGAAATGTCAAGAAAAGGAAAAATAGTCAAAGAAGTAATAAAAGAATAACAGAGGGGAAAATGCTTTTGCTATATACAGAGGCAACAGAGAATAGTATTAAAAATTGTTTTAGAAACAGTAATGAGGCAGTGAAGTGCCGGTGTCGATTAAGGTAAGAAGTGACAGGAGAGAAGAACACTATCAACTTGGAATCGTTCTGTGGTCTGGGGAATAGTTAGTTAAGAGGCAATATTTTCCCCTTACTTTACAGTTTGGGATCGATAAGTATAAAGTTTTACAGTCCATTAATTTCTCTAAAATACTTTGCTTACATTTTTAAGTAACACTTACTATATGATGAGTATGTCTGGCTCTGAATGTAGATCATCCCGTCAGTTTATCCTATATTTTAATAGCTGAAAAAGTATTAATTATAAAATGTAAGCCTTCTAACAGAGTATATTTTTTATTACCAGCTTAAATTTAACCAAAGAAGATACAATTCCCTTTGGTTCTTTATAAGACAATATATACAACTGGGGTTAAATGTACCAACACATCTTTAGTTTCTGAAGGCTTTGGCAGATTGCAAATCCTCTTATTAAAGTGGCTATGTGATTTTCAGGTTAAGGTGACAGGTTTTTGCTCTCTTGAAACGCCACCAAAACTATAATAATGAAAATTGTTTTGAAGCATGAACATATAAAGATGGAGAAAACAGAGAGGAAGAAAAGAATAGCAGTAACATTTTAGAAGCTAGAAAGCAGATGGAGAAGTGATAATGGACATAGTACACCCAAAAAAACTAAATTATTAACTGACTGTGGAAAAATGGAAACCACCCTGATTTGTACCACAGAATTCTCAAGTCTCAAGAATTGGCACTGTGAGGTTATCTCTGGAGGAGGAAGAGTACATAAATGAAAAGGCCTGTCTGAAGTGTTTCTCTAAATCCCTTCTCCTGCTCTGTGCCACTGGGTAGATACCCCATCCCTGCCCTGGCAGTACACTGGAAATGTATCCTCTGGAGAGGGGAGAAACTCTCTGGACCCAGGACATAGGGGGAAATTGTGGGGGGGCGGTGGTGAGTGACTGCTTACTGAGTGATGAACAGAGAGTTCCCCAGTACTCTCTTTTCATTTGCTTCCCGGACTGCTGGCAGCCAAACCTTCCCCTTCAGGCAGGAGATTGGAAGAGTTTTGTCTGAGGAATCTTATCAGCCAAGAGTAAAGACCCAAAGGTAGTGATATCAGGGATTCCACCTAGATGGGAGTACATGGGAGTTCAAAAACAAGAAGCCCGTCTGTATGCTCAAAGCTTTCCGTAGCCTTTTAGTCTCAATCTGAGTAAAGACAAATTATCTCTCAATTACCAGACATCAGAGGGAAAGTCTCTGATGCCAGTGAGAGAGAACAAGTGGGGGAAAAGGCCACTAGGAATAAACAAACACAATGCAAGGAGAAGAGATACCCACCCCCCCAAAAAAACCCTATCAGTTTTCTCAGAGATAAAAGAAGATTTTCTATCTATGAAACAAGAACAGATGCTTTATAAGGAACATTCAGATAACAATTTAAAATGTTAAAGTGCTGATATTTACAGTACACTGGAAATTACTTTCCTTGCAATTATTAAACTTTTAAATGTCGGGTTCCTCTTCCCTTGTCTTCCACCATCATTTCACAAAGAACAGAGCAGGCTAGATGTAGCTGACCAGTAACTCCATAGACTATTTAAATAGCTGCTTAATAATGTACTTCTGCACAGCCCTCATTTCAAAATAGTCTGCCCCCCTGCATGATTTCCAGATGCTGTTGAAAGTGATCTTTTCTACTTTGCAAAATTAACTCTAAAGTCACAGGGTATAAGCAGAATAAGAGCATCCTATCTCATTGTATAAAGTACTAAGGTCACAGTCATTCATAAGATAAAAACTTTAGTAATTAGGAAGGTTGAATCATTGGGACTTTCAAATATGTCACCTTTATTGGATTATAGAATATAAGCACATGGTGAATGAGTGACATTTCTCCTGTGTGGTTCTGTTCTCTCTCTTCAGTAAAAGATCATTTCTGATTCCTAGGTTAACTTTAAGAGAGCAGAGCTATTCTAGTGGTAGATAATTAAAGACTCACTCTTAGGAATCAGGGTTCATGTGGTATGTTTATCATCTTCTCACCTGATAGTCATTGATTCAGCCTAAGGGCCAGGGTATTTTAAAGAATAATGTTAACTAAAGAAATTTCAGGGCTCGTCAGTCTATCGTGCTGTTTCTTTGCAGGACTTTTCATTTCAGTCTAATATTTGTTCATAATTTTAAATTTAGCTTTATTAGAAAATTGACTAAATGTTAAATCAAGGAGGCACAAAGAAAAGGTTCTGGTCTGTTGTTTACTCACAGGAGTGTTATATTCTGTATATAAGGTGATTAAAAATAATTTGGGGATAAATCCTCACAATTTACTTTTTAAAATAATGAAGCGTATGCCTCCTTTTACTCATAAGTAAACCTAGTTACAGGAAAGATAGAAGGATGAATTGAAGCTGAGAAGATGGTGAACATGTATTAATGATTGAAAATAATTCTGATTAATCGAAGAATTATTATAGCAAACGTCATTTTCTGGTAGATAAAAACAGTAATTGAGAGGAGGATGCTGATAATCACAAACAATGCAAATTAAAAGAAGTACACTATGCTTTACCCACTGGAATTGGCAAAATTCCTCAATTCTGGCAAGGTTAAGTGTTGATAAAGGTTAGGGGAATTGCTTACTGGGACACTCCTGATGGCAACCAACCACCCTGGGGACAGTTTGGAAGTATCTGTTGAAAGGTGAAGTGTCTGGTCTACTCCCAAGAAACACCAGCTGTTGTTCCAAGAGATGTGTATAGGAAGAGATGTATTACAGGAAAATATATAATAGTGGAAAATTGGAAACATAAATGTCCATTAGTAGAGGGACACATATGTGCAGGGAAAGAATACACAGCAGAAATGAATAATATATGTAATCAACATCAGCTTTACAATATGTCCAATGAGAAAAGCAAGCTGTAGCATGAGACCATTTAAAATTTTAAAAACAAAACATTACATATATATTTTTTAAGTCTTACATATATGTATGTAGAAGTATTAAAGCAAAGATTAGAAGGTATATGCCAAGCTCAGTAGTTGTTGTCTCCAGGAGTGGCAAAAAGGGGTCAAGATGGGGATAGCTATCAAGGAGAGAGGGGCTTTAGCTTTACCTATATAAAGTTCTCGTGGTTTCTGGCTGTTAATTAGAAAGATTCTACAGTTGTGTTTTACTTTCACAACCTTTTTACAGGTATAAATTTTTTAAAAAGACAGGAGGCAAATGTGTAAAAATTTAACAGGGTTAAGTATGGTGAGAATAAGTGATTTCTACATTAGCCTTTGTTGCAGTTTTTCTTAATTTCAAATATAAGGTATTATAAGGAAATACATAATCATTATAGAAAATTTAGAAAATGTAAACATAAATAAGCACCAATACTCCACTGAGAGAGAAGTACCATTAGTGTTTTGATGTGTAGTATTGTGTATCTTTTCAGAATTCTGTATTTTAATACTGTATACAGTGGTTTGTTGTTGTTTTAAATATGGAATCACACTGGTTTTACCTTTTTTTTTTTTACTTGCTCTTATTTTAGACATCTTTACTGATCAATAAATATTATGTTCTGACTCCAGCTCTGATACTACTAGTAACTCACTCTTTTTTTTATACCAACTATGTTTTGTGGTTTTTTATATACCGTGATATATTTAGCAGTTACGTAATACTTTGTGCCAGACACTGTTCTGTGTACTTTATATATACTATCTCAATTAATCCTCAACAACCCTGTGAGGTAGATCCTATTATTATCCCCTACTTAACTGATGGAGAAACTACAGTTTAAAAGGCCAAGTGACTTGCCGCAAGCCTTTTGGCTTCAGAGTGTATTTCCTTAAACTCTACACTGTTCTGCTTCTTCAGTTTAGTCAATCCTTTCAACACCTCAAGTGGGCCCTTAATGCCATGCAGCAATCATACTTTACCTTCCCTGGTTTTTTGCTCTTCCTCTCTCGTAGACACTGTCATACTTCCTTTATCCTCAGTTCTCCAACACCTCTTCTCCAAGAACTGTCAGCTGGTAACCTTGCTTGCCATTTCATTAAGAAAATTAGAAGCACCCACCACAATATCTACCTACCTACCTACATTCATGCTCAGTTTTTCTGTTTTATCACTCAGAGTAAAAGCCAGTCCTTCAGTTTTGTGCACTAGATTCCATCCCCTTTCTCCTGCTCACTGACATCTTTTGAGTGGCTCTCTCCTGTACATTATCAGATTTTCCTTTTCTGCTGGATTTTCTCCCATTTTAAAACATCTTTCTTATCATGCACATTTGGAAGAATGTTGACAATTGTTGAACCTAGGTGGAGGGCACCAGGGTATTTATTGTACTCTTCTTTTAATTTTTCTCTATGATTAAAAATGTTCGTAATAAAAAAGTTGTGGAGGTCCCTTCCTTGATCCCACTTCCCTCTGAAGCTATCACCTCATTCCTCTTGTTTCTTTTATAGTAAAACTTCTCAACAGAGTTGTTGATATGCACTCTCTAATTTTCTTCCCTCCCCTTTTGTCTTGGACTCCACTCCAATCAGGCTTTTTTGCCCCTGACACTTCACTGAAATATCTCTGAATAAGATAATTACCATGTTGCTAGATCCAAGGGTTAAATACTCAGTCCTCAATCTTTTTGACCCATCAGAAATATATAATGCATTTGATCACACTCTTTTTCATGAAACCTCTTCTTAATCCTTTAAACTCTACCACCTGGGAGCCTTTTCAAATGACACATTTTAGGCACCACCCCAGATCTCCTGAATTGAAGACTACATTTTAACAAGATCCCTAAGTGATTTGTATGCATACTAAAGTTTGAGAAGCACTACTTTAAATCATATTCTCCTGATTTTCCTTCTCCTTACTGTCTGTTCCTTCTCAGCTAGTTCTTTTTCAACTCCTTAACCTCTCTAAATATTGGAATAGTCCAGGGATTACGTTCCTTTGGTAATCTCATCCAGTTTCATGAGTTAAAATACCATTTAATTACCTTTTCTATTCCAGTCTCCAGCCAGTTCATTTCCTCTGAACTCCAGACTGTCATATCTAACTGTGTGTGCTCAACATCGCTTGATTGTCTAATGGACATCTCAAATTTAACATGTCTGATTCTGAGGTCCTGATCTTTTTCCTCAAGCCTGCCCTTCCGACAGTCTTTTCATCTCAGTAACTGGCAACTCTGTGCTTAGGCTGCTTATGCCTGACATTTTGTACTTAATTTTTGACTCCTTTCTTTTTCTCATACCATACAACCAGTCTATTAATCAACTCCTGTTAGCTCTATCTTTAAAGTATATCTAGACTCTTACAGCTTCTCATCACCTATTCTGCTATCACCCTGATGCAAGCCACAGTTATTTCTTGGCTGCATGAGTGCCTTGCTTCCACCCTTACCCACCTTCGGTTTGCTCTCAGCACAGCAGCCAGAGGGGTCCTTTGAAGACTTTGGTCAGGTTGTGTTGCTCCTCTGCTCCTCCAGTGTCTTCACATTTCATGCAGAAAGGAAGCCAAAGTCCTTATAATAGTCCTTGTAATGCGACCACCACCACAACCCTCCCTCCCCGACTGCCGATTTTACTACCTCTCTCAGCTCATTCACTACTCTTCTCCCTCTTGCTCTTTCTGTTCCAAGCCAGTTTGCCTTCTTTGCCATTCTTAGAACATGGGAAGTACGCACCTGCTGTAGGACTTTGCCCTTGCTAGTCCCTCTGCCTGCTGTGTTCTTATCCCATATCTGCATGACTCCCTCCCCTCCTTTGAATCTTTACCCAAAATGTCCTTTGAAAAGAGGCCCTCCCTCGCCTAAAATTACAACCCCCTACAACTTAGCATTTTCTGTCTCCCACCTATAGAATACAGTATATTCTACTCATGCATCTTTTTTATTTTCTATCTTCTATACTAAAATGCAAGCCCCTTGAGGGTAGGGATTTTCTGCCTTATCTCCAAGACTTAGAACAGTTGTTGCTTAGCACATGGTGGGCTTTCAATATATATGTGTTAAATAAATGAAAGAAAGAACCTATGAAGGTGAGCATAATTATTATCTCCATTTTACAGGTTAGGAATCCAAAGCTTAGAGAAATTATGTCATGTACCCAAGGTCGTATGGCTAGTAAGTGATACAGTTGGAATTCAAAGTGAAATCTGTACACTCAAAACCCATGCCCTTCCCACTATGCCTCTCTGGTCATGTCACTCAGGTCCTCTGGGCTCTGGTTTTCCCATCAGCATAAGTGGAATTATTGCCTTTTTGCTTGCCTCACAAAGAAACACAAAGGTTATAAAACCAAGTGATGTAAAAATATCCTGAGAACTTGAAAATGCTTTACATGTACAAGAGGGTGATAGTAATTCTTTGCTTTCTTATAGAAGTTTTACAGTTTTTGCTTTTAGTTTTAGTTCTTCAACCCACTTCAAAGTGGTATGAGGTAAGGGTTGAAGTTTTTTTTTCCTCATACGGGTATCCAATTGTCCCAGCAACATTTGTTCAAATATCTATCCTTTCCCACGTTGAGCTGTCTTGCTCTTATAAACAAACAAATATCATGCTTCTGATCTTATGTATTTGGGCTTATGAATGCTTGAAGTGAACTTAAAAAGAGAGAATAGCATAGTTTTTGCTATTCCATCAATATCATGATATTCCATGTTTACAATACATTCTCATTTATTCTCTTCAGGCCAGTGTTGTACTTAAGAAACTATGATGAGAATATTTTCCAAAGAGGGATTATACCCTCTCTAATGCAGGTCCCAGCTAGGAAACAAAAAAGACATACGAATATCATATTCATGGACTAGAAAACTCAATATTGTTAAGATGTCTGTTCTTTCCAAATTGACCTATAGAATCTATAGGTTCAGTGCAGTCCCAGTCAAAGTCTCAGCAGGATTTTTTGTAGAAATTCACAAGTTGATCCTAAAATGTATATGGAAATGCAGTGGCTAGAATAGTCAAGACAGTTTTGAAAAAGAACAAAGTTGAAGGACATTTAGTGTGAGATTTCAAAACTTGCTATAAAGCCACAGTAATCAAGACACTGTGATACTGGCATAAGGATAGACGTGTGAGTCAACAAAACAGGAAAGAAAGCCTACAAATATATCTATTATGTCTGTGGTCAGTTGTCTTTTTTTTTTTTTTTAACCAAGATGCTTGGGCAATTCATGGAGAAAGGATAGTCCTTTCAACAAATGTTGCTGGGACAACTGTATATCCATATAGGATAAATAAATAGCCCTTTCCTGATACAAGGCATGAATATTCATTCAAAATGGATCACAGACCTAAGACTAAAAGCTGAACATCTAAAACTTCTAGAAGAAATATAGGAGAAAATCACTGTAGCCCAAAGATAGGCAAAGATTTCTTAGGACACAAAAATTAAGAACCGTAGAAGAAAAAATTCGTAAATTGGACTTCATCAAAATTCAAAACTTTTGCTTTTCGAAAGACATTGTTAAGAAAATGAAAAGACAAGCCACAGTCTTGAAGAAAATGTTTGCAAGATACATTATCTGGTGAAAGAATTGTATCCAAAGCATATATAGAACTCTTACAATTCAGTAAGTAATAAGACAAACTACCCAATGAAAAAGTGGGCAAAAGATTGGAGTAATTTATTAGATAATATAAAAGAATGGCAAATAAGCAATGCAAAGATGTTCAATATGTTAGGCATTAAAATAGACAAGGTTCCACTGCACACCCGCTAGAATGCGTATAATCAAAGCCAACAATACCAGGTTTATTAGCAAAGATGCAGAGTAGCCAGAATTCTTATACATTGCTGATGGAGGATCTTAAATGGTACAACCACTTTGGCAGTTTCTTTTAAAATTAAAATTACCATATGAGCAATTCTAATCCTACTGATTTCCCCAAAAGAAATGAAAACAAGTCAACAACAAAGATTTGTACATGAATGTTTATAGTATGTTATTCATAATTGCCAAAAAACACAACAACCCAAATGTCTGACAGGTAACTGGGTACGTTGTGGTATATCTGTACTCTTTGAATACTGCATGCAGCCAGTGTGTGAATCTCAGGGTCATGCTGAGCAAAAGAATCCATATGTTTTTGTTTATGTGAAATTCTAGAAAAGGCAAAACTAATCGCTAGTGACAGAAATCATTATCAATGGTTGCCTGAGCCTAGGGTGGGTGTTATTAATTGCAGAAACGTGTGAAGAAACTTCTAGGGGTGATGGATATCCATCTTGATTGTGGTTGGTCTTTAGACAAGTGTATATATATATATGTGTTTGTGAAAAACTCTTTAAACTGTGCATAAAAATTGGGTGCATTTTGTGTTGTATACTAGTTATACCTCTCAATAAATTTGATTTTTTTAACGTGAGAGAAACTGAAAAATCTAAGTAAAAACAGAACTTAGGCCACTACAGAGCACAACTGAAAAATGTGTGAACTCCATGTATTAAGGATTTTAATTATTTTAAAGTGATAAATGATTACTGACTACGCAGGAGTAGCAGAATGGCATTCCCTTTAGTCTTGCTCACTTTCCACATTGTGATTATGAGGGCTTGGAGGGCAACAAAGTAGAAGGGAGACCAGAATTTGGAACTGTATTTGGATAAAATAACACCTTGTCACCACCGTCACGCATACCAGTCCAGTCAACCGCTAAATTCTCTGTTGGTGTCAGAGGAGAGATTTAGCTTGCTATGTGAAGACTGATGAACTTTTTTGAAATTGTGTAGCATTAGATGAAAGAGGACTGAAGTGCTAATGTCTGTGTAGGCCAGTCGTTTGGTTTTAGAAATAGTTGAAAATACAAGAAAATAGCAGCAAACTTGAGTGAGAGATACTTGAGGCTTTTATAAATAGACTAGACTGGTAAATGCCTGCACCTACAGATGGTGTAGGCATAGTATTTGAATTTCAGCAAGGTATTTGAATAATATCTCTCATGATATTCTTGAGGATAAGATGGAGATATGTAACAAACATGAAGAATTTAACTAGGTTCATAACTGTATTATTGTCATACCTGAAGCTCTTAAGCTAGGAGATTTTTGTCCTCCTCTTGAATATGACTGCGTATTTACAGATAACTTAGATGAGGGCATCATTAGCATGCTGATCTTTTATAACTTATTTTTTAGTGAAAACTAAAATTTTAATAAGCTGAAATTATAGGTCATGTCTACAAAATATGAAATCTTATCCAAGTCCAAAAAAGAGAAGTATACAAATGTAGGATGGGGGAAATGGTTTTGTAGGAGCAATGCAAGAACAACAACTCTCTAGGGTTGTAACTGAATATAATTTTAATAGGAATCAGTAGAGTGACTGTGGCTGCCATAATAATAATGGCTGACGCAATAAACATTTTTTCCCGCTGTAAGGAAGATGAAGATGAATTTGGGTTTTGTTTTTGTTTTTTCTGTTTTTTGAGATTCCAAATGTAAGTGAGATCATATACAGTATTTGTCTTTCTCTGACTTATTTCACTTAGCATAATGCCCTCGAGATCCATCCATGTTGTCATAAATGACAGGATTTCCTTCTTTTTTTTATGGTTTATTCCTGTGTGTATGTATGTGTGTATTACATTTTCTTTATCCATTCATGGACGCTTAGGTTGTTTCCATGTCTTGGTTGTTGTGAATAATGCTGCAGTGAACATGAGAGTGCAGATAACTCTTTGAGATCCTGATTTAAATTTTTTTGGATATATATATACCCAAAAGTGGGATTGCTACATCATATGGTAATTCTGTTTCTAATTTTTTGAGGAACCTGCAGTCTGTTTTCCAGAGCAGCTGTACCAATTTATATTCCCACCAACAGTGCATAAGTATTCCCTTTACTCCTCGCCAACACTTGGTATTTCTTGTCATTTTTTTGATAATAGCCATTCTAACAGATATGAGGTGATATCTCATTGTGGTTTTGATTTGCATTTCCCTGGTGATTAGTGATGTTGAACACCTTTTCATGTATGTACCTGTTGGCCATTTGTATGTCTTCTTTGGGAAAATGTCTATTTTTAAAACTAGATTGGGTTTTTTGCTACTGAGTTGTATGAGTTCTTTATATTTTTTGGGTATCCCCTTATCAGATATATGATTTGCAAATATTTTCTCCCATTTGGTAGGTTGCCTTTTCATCTTGTTGGTGGTTTCCTGTGCTGTGCAGAAGCTTTTTAGTTTGATGTAGTCCCACTTGTTTGTTTTTGCTTTTTGTTGCCTTTACTTTTGGTGTCAGACCCAAACAACTTGTCATCAAGTCCAATGTCAAGGAGCTTACTGCCTATGTTTTCTTCTAGGAGTTTTATGGTTTCAGGTCTTACATTTAAGGGGAGGATGAAGATGAGAATCTCACTCTAGTTTGTGTCGATCAGATCAAATCTAGAGCATTGTATTTCCTTTCGGGGCATCATATTATGGTCTGAAAAGAATGTTGAAAAGCTGAATCTTGGATAAGACCTTGGAAGAAGCAGCGTAGAGAACAGATTTTACTGGATGACTTGCCAGCTTTAAGATTAAATTGAGTCTGTAGATGGACACTTCTTCTTTTACAAGGAAGGAGACTCCTAACGGAAACCTATCAAGAGAATGATACTTAGTTTATAGCATGTTTTTTCTTTCCTGCTACTTTTATAAACTTATAAGGTTCTCCTTAACATCTTCGAAAGGTAAGAAGGAGGTCCAATTTAATTGTCCTATGTAGTGGATAGACTTTTGCATCATCTGTAGCAAAGTCAGTTTATTCTTGTTCCCGTCCTACCCTCAACCAGTTATGTGGTTTTTGGTGTCTTCCATTGTAACTGGTTGGTGCTGAGGAAATTATGGTTTAGTGTCAGCCTATGTAGAATTATTTAGGGTAGTAATTACTCTGGAATATTATGTAGGGATTGAGGTATGATACCTATCCCATTTTTCCAGCTGGGGACTTTAGGTCTCTTTTCTTTCCAACCTTCCATTATATAGACCTGGATTTCTGTTCTTTTGCTGCTTTTCTTATAGAAGTGTTACAGAAAGAGTTTATTAAATGAGATATAAGTTAGTAAAGCAATTTCTAAACAATAGAGGATTACACAAGAATAAAGTAGTGTTATTTCAAGTTGCAGCTATATGCAACATTGGCCTATAATAGATTTATGCTGTTTATGGTTATATCACTAGCTCAGCCATCATATTTATATCTTGTTAATTATCTAGTACTTTCCTGGTCAGAAATTTTCTCTCTTCAACCCTCTAGTTACATTTCTGTCTACCTTATTCTTGCCTGTATTTCTTTGCATCAGATTTGTTGAAAGGATTGACACTATCCATCAAGAAAATGCCTTTATCTTCCCATCTTATAACTTCATCATGCCTCCATATTTTCATGTATACCATCCATTTGTTGTTGTTATTGTTGTTTTTAATTTCAAAGGAGACAGAATGTCTTTTCAGAGACCAACACATTATCTGTGCACTAAATACCAGACTGAAGCACTGAGCTCCACCGCCAGCACCATCACCTGTCCCCTTTTCTTTCTAATGAGGATAAGGTTTCCCCATCTTGGAACAGCTTTTGATTGAGACTCATTTTTCTCCATCTGTTTTTTACCTTTGTTTGTCACTGCAGAACTTTTTAAGCAAATGAGACCTATGACATCATGTTTTTTTTCAAGGGAAGAGTGACAGTGTGATGTAGTATATCAAATGCTAGGCCTAAAAAATCATAACAACAAGATAAGTTCAGATTGTGATAAATGCTGTGAAGGAAGTAAACAGTATCATGTGAGAGTAATTGGAGGAGAAGGAGTTACTTGTATAAACAAGTAATTTTAAATGAAAATTTGGTCTGAGAAAAAATTTTGAGATCTTGATCTCTGGATGAGAAAATTTAATTGAAGATGAGAAAGCATAAATAATAAACTTAATTATTTGCAAATTTTCCATTTTTAACAGTGTTCATTACATAATTTTGATTATATCATTTGAATTTTAAAGTTTTACTTTAAGGCAAAATTTATTTCCTAACAGTCATGGTTAGATTTGAGAAGTCTCATATGTCTGTTCTTTCCAGTATTAAATGAAGAAAAACAACCTTGACTAGGACATTATATGCATCTCATTGTAGTTGATTCAACAGATATGTATTGAATACCTGCCACATGCCAGGCACTGTACTAGGCACTGGGGATAAACAGAAGTAAACTAGACACAGCTCTTTCCCTCAATAAACTCAACTGAGACAGTTTTTAGGGGTAACAGATGATTTAAACTTATCATTGACTTTGAAATAGATTCACTGTGTCCATTACATTGGAAAGTTAGCTCCTTGCTAGTTTTAAGAAGGTATTTTAAGAATATATAATTCTACTTTTAAAAATGGTTTTATTTTATCAAATGGAGTTTATATTCCAAATAGAAAGTGAACATAGGCAGGTGAAAAAAATACATGAATCAAACTGTTAAAATAATTACTACATAACTGAACAGGGGAAAGAAAGATCACTTGTGGTTGAGTCTTGGGAAAGCTTCACTTAGGAGTCATAATGTATATTGAATCTTAAAGAATAAGTATGATTCAGTAGAGAATAGAATGAAAGCTAATTTGGTGTGAGAGGGGAGCATTGGTCACAGGGGTGGGATTAAATACCAAGGTATACTTAAAGGACCTGGATAAATAGGCTTGACTGGAGTGGAAGGTTTGTATTGGTAAATTGTAAAAGATAAAGCAAAGTCTTTCAATAGAAAAGATTTTGGTTGTACCATAATAGTAATATGGTCCTAAAATCCTTAGTTCACTTGTAGTCTATTTTACTATTTCTTATTTAAAGGGGTTATGTACAGTTTGCAGTTGTATCATGATTCTAAATAAATCTTTATTTACACCCCTAAATGTGTTCTGTAGATACTGAGGCCAGAGTCTTTAGCTCTACTCAGGTTAAAATGATGTTTTGTTTTTCAGTTACTTACACGCCAAGTCAATCATCCACAGAGACCTCAAGAGTAATAGTATCCTTCCTGAATTTGTCTGCGAAGTTTGAAAACATCCTGACCTTTTCTCCTGCATTTTATCTTCACATTATGTAAAAACAGTTTTCATGCTAAGTTCAATAATACACTGTAAAGGGAATTAATAAATGGGTTTACACAAGAGTATAGTAGTACAAGGTACTACAACCTGCTTTTGGTTTTTGAACAATTGACCATTACAAAAAAACCTATCAAGTCATTATGATAGTAGGACTCTTTGATTGCTTGTTTATGTTCTATAAGCACCATAAAATGCATAGTTTTGTAGCTATCTACTAGTTTCTTTCAGTGCTCTGACCTTGCTCAGTGGTAGTTGAGATGTAACTGAAGGCTCTACATTATATAACAATGAGGTGAGAAAAACGTAACATTTCTTCTTCCATAAGCCCAGATTAAGATCCTGTCTGCCAGTTGCCTTCCTTCATTCCAGTGAAGAGCCTTTACAGCTTTCCCAGCAGTGCCAGAAAGATATTTGGGCCTACATTACTAAAATCTAATGGGAAAGCTTCAGTGTCTCCCATAAACTTAGGAAAACATCTCACCTCATCCTACCACATTTCAAGCACCAAATATCGTAAAAGCAGGTCACAGAGTCCAAATAACACTAATTATTTTTAAAACATATTTATTAACTTTAAAAGGAAATATGAAGTACTATACTTCTTTAAAGAATATCATAATATATAGAATTATAGAAATTAGATCTCTTACCTAAATTTTTCATAATGGTTGCTTTGATAGGAAAATGAGATCTGTTGTTTTCCTTTACTTACTACACCTCAGATATTTTTCTTCATGAAGACCTCACAGTAAAAATAGGTGATTTTGGTCTAGCCACAGTGAAATCTCGATGGAGTGGGTCCCATCAATTTGAACAGTTGTCTGGATCCATTTTGTGGATGGTAAGAATTGAGGCTATTTCTCCATTAATTAAATTTTTGGACCCTGAGATGCTGTTGAGTTATTAGAAAGTCACTGAAGATTTCAACTATAGTATTTTCATAGTTCTCAGTATTCACAAAAATCAATGTTGATCTTATTTTATATATAAATAGATTTTAACTTTTTTCTTTATCTTTAAAAAGAATATTATGAAACCAGTTTCAGTATATTTCAAACAAAAAGTGTATTTTATAAACACTGTTTAAATTTTATTCAGATTGTCTCTTTAAAATATTTTGTGTTCAGAATGTTCTGTGTATCCTGTTTCAAAAAAAAAAGTATGCAATTTAAGCAGGTGTGATCTGCAGCCATTATTAAGGTTTCAATAAAAGAATTACTCCCTTTAAGAGAGAGGCTGTTTCACAATCTTATTTAAGCCTAAATTGGAAAGTTACTGTCTTTAGACTAGAAAGAACCATATAATTATGGGCAGCTGGGAAAGGAAAGACAAAAAGAAAAATGAAAGGTAGATTTTTAACACTGTCAGTTTTGTGTGCCCTGCATAGCCCTTTCTTTCTCTTTCTTTATTCCTATTTCTGCTTTGCGGAAAATAAGAAAGAGAAGTTATAAGAGAAGGGAACCAAAACTTCGGTGCAGTTACTTTCAGCAGGCTGTGAAAAGGGCAGCATAGGATCATTTTCTTAAGCCAGCCATTCTCTGGAGGGTCCTTAAGACCCTTTCAGAGGTCCCCAAGGTCGTCCTGTGTAAAACTAGATTTTTCTTCATATTCTTCAACACATCCGAGCAGATTGAATGCATAAGGAAATATGTGACTCTAGCTGGCTGCTGTTAAACCGGTCAAAAAGAATTGCAGGGACTTCCCTGTTGGTCCAGTGGTTAAGACTCCACGCTTCCACTGCAGGGGATACGGGATCAATCCCTGGTCGGGGAACTAAGATCCCACATGCCGCGCAGCGTGGCCAAAAAAAAAAAAAAAAGAATTGCAGTACTATTCTTCTCACTAAACTTTGTTTTTGAAAATACAGTTACTTTTCATTAAAAAATGGGTGATCTATGGTAACATCTAATGACTGTTTTGTTATTTAAATTAACAAATACTTTAACGGTTTCTCAGTTAAGTTTTAATATGATGAATATCCACAGGTATAATCCACATAAACAGAAGCTTCTTGGGGTTGTCCATAATTTTTAAGACTGAAAAAGAATCCTGAGACCAAAAAGTTTAGAACGTCTGCTCCAAGCTGAATACAGGGTGTCCCAAAACTCTTAGTGCAGCTTTAAGCTTTGAATAACTGAATCTGCAGTAAGACTTTGGGACACCCTGCTGAAATAGAAAAGCTGCAAGGGCTTTCAAAGCCACATTTGCCTAAATTCCCTGAACTTATCCGTAGCAGTTCCATAGAGAGAATTCCAAGGTAGGATTCTGAATTAGTCAAGATACGCCTAGGGTTAAATTTGGCCATGATTTCTTTTAATAATAACTGGCATTAGAGTGGCAAGGTGGGAAGGGGCGGCACTGGACTTGGAGTCAGAAGGTCTGTACTCTCGTGCTCTGTTTGACTCTTGCACGGTTCTTGACCTCCTCCAAGTCTCTCCATCTTTAACATTGGGTTGAACTAGTGGATTTTGAATGCATTTTCTCAGGTTTAGTAATTAGAGTTAGCTATATTTTTTTCTTCAATATATGTTTGTTTTAATAAATAATTATAAACAAGAAGCTAATTAATAATTGTAATCTGGATCTCAGATACCTTTAAGGCATATACCTTGTAACAAAGATAACAATGTATCCTAAGGGGGAGAGAAATTGCAAAACCTACAATTACAAAGAAACAATTGTTACATGTTTTAAAGGTGTGTTTATTTTAACTAGTGCCGGGAAAGTGAGGCTCAGTCAAGTCTCCAGATTTGTCCTTTTCCAAAAACCTTGGCTTATACAGTTTATAGACTATTATACATGAAGGTTTATATTTTCTTTTAATTTCTTTTTTGTTGATACCTGGGTAGATGGGTTCATCCTTTATTCCATCAAGCTGCGTTTTAAGACAAGAGATTAGTCAGTAGTACACTTTAATTGTTGAGTAAAATCCATTTGGGTTGATATTGCCTTCAGAAACAAATATGGTATATCCATAGATTAGGAGAGAAGAGTTTGTTCAGAACCAAAGGTTATGTAATTCTCTGAATTATTTACAATAGTATTCTCAACCTTGCTTTATTTATATCTTAAAGAAGAAAAACTTCTGTGAAAATTTTTACAAATTACTAAATTGAAGATAAATCATGCGTTTCTTATAAATAGATCCCATACAACCTTTCATCAAACCATCTACCAACAACAGTGAGGTAAAACTAAATTTTAAAAGGGTAGTTCTTACACTGTCCCTCACAGAAATTGTGTTCTGGCTTTGAAAATTATGTCTGTATCATAACCAGCCTCTTATATTCTGGCTTGTTCATTACATCACAGTTGTATGTGGTTTATTTTGTGCTGTACTACCAAGAGCAGTTATCAATAAAAAATATGACAAAAGCAAATAGATACAACCTTCTTCACTGCACGCTCCCCCAATCCTTTACTCTCACCTGGATCTCCCACACATCTTTCATCAGTGGTTCTCAACCTTGGTTGGACATTAAAGTCATCTGGGGAACTATAAAAACTCAAAGTTGAAGCTGTTCCCATCCCCAGACTCTGATGGTATATATTATTGGGCTAGAATGTAGTCTGGATGTTGAGAGGTTAAAGGCTGCACAGGTGAGTCTGTTTTGCAGGTGAGGCTGGATGCTGTTACTGCCTGCCTTGTGAGATAGCCTGACCTGCCTTACCCTGACCAATAACCAAGAATCTTGTCCCAGGTCTTTCATTTTTGCAGTTAGTCCTGGTTTTGGTATCAAATTAATGTTTTCACAAAGTTTTATTAATACTCTGCAGTTTCTCTAATTTCTTCCAAATGAAACAATACAGAAGATGCAAGGTGAAAGAACTCCTTTAAGCTAATATTTAACCAACCGTTTATTGTATTTCATGTAAACAGCTAATAAGAAATCTAGCTATAGAATACAGTGACTGAAATGTGTGAAAATGTAACAAATATGATTAGGTCTGTATCTTTGCCCAAGAAGCAGCAGCCAAAAGATTCTTTATACCATCTTCTACTAAATCTACCTATTGTCTATTGCTTTTGTTAATAAAGCATCCATAGCATATTTATACCGCTTTTGGAGGCAAGAAAGGAGTTTGAGTTTATCAGTCTTGAAATTTTACCATTATTGCCTAAGGTGCCCTGAGATAAGGAGAATCATTTGTACCAATGGCAAAACTTAAATTCTAAGGTGATTATTACCATAGTGGTTGTGCTACTTCCAAACATCTCATAACAACAGGTCTAGTATTTCTTTCCTGAATCAGGAATGGAAGGTAGGAACTCACTCTTGATAGGGTAAGTCATGGGAAAAATTCAAATGGCAGTGATGGTATTTTGTGCAGAAAGAGGGCAGCTGATAAAATTATAAAATCTTAATAATGTATATGGAATCTCAGCTAGTACTGCCTCTCTCAGAGTTTACAGAGCATTTTTTTAAATTTATCTTTCATAATCAGTTTTATTTCTTTGGCCATATATAAGAGAATTGATTACATATTACATGGGTTATTTAATGATAAAAGCATTGTTCTGGGAATTATAATAGTTTGGTTTTCAGTCTTTATTCGGTTGATGTGAAGAATAAACAAGAATATTTTTCTTTTTATGTTCTACCAGGCACCAGAAGTAATCAGAATGCAAGATAAAAACCCATATAGCTTTCAGTCAGATGTATATGCATTTGGGATTGTTCTGTATGAATTGATGACCGGACAGTTACCTTATTCAAACATCAACAACAGGGACCAGGTAAATATTTACCATCTCTTGAGGTTCATTTTTACTGTTTGTAGAAAGGCTCCAGTTCATTGTAGAAAAGAGGTATTGGATACTGGGTAAGCATGAAGGATAGATCTCTTGATCTTTGTCACCAGATTTAGAACCTTTTGTATACTTTTGGCAGTAATAGCAGCATGTAAGGCCTTTCCTGGAAATACCATGCTTAAGTCTTGTAGTGGAGTGAAACTCCTCATCTTCTGTCTAGAAACTAGAGATGCAATAATGATTATACCTCATGCCTCTTGACCATGGCACAGTTAGAAGAATGAGCTCTGCTGCTACAGCATCTGGGCTTATCCCTTTTGCTCTATCACAGATGTGCTATCTGAGCCAGGTACTCAGCTCTGAACTTCTTTACATCAAATCCTTTTGAAATTATTAAGATTTCTCCATACTTAAATTTTTAAAACTAGGTAAATGAAAGGACTGTTACATCATGCTTTCATTTTTCTGTGGTGAGAATTCAAGTAGGAGGGAATTTTTTACTTCTCTCTTCCTAAAAGTTCCTGTTCTCTGTTCCTTACCTTCCAAAGTATCAACATAGCCTCGTGCAGCTCTTTGCCTTTTCGATCCCAGCCATATTAAATTCACCTAGTCTTTTAATACTGGCCAAGAAAAATGAATTGTCTTTACTGAAATTACCTCATATACCTCAACATTTTAAAAGTGCGTGTGTGTGTGTGTGTGTGTGTGTATGTGTAGAGAGAGAGATTGCAGCAATTACACTGTTAATATATTAGAAAACAATAGTTGACCATATGAACTGTGATTAAATAACATTTATACATTATACTGTGATGCACATGTGAATCACCTGGATAATTTGTTTAAAAAATGGAGATGCTGAAGTAGATTCTGATTCAGTGGGGTGGGTCCAAGCATCTGCATTTTTAATAAGTTTGCCAGTTGTTTCTGATACATACCAAAGTTGAGAATCACCAGTGTAAAGAATCTTCAAAAGCATGAATGTTTTATGTGTTTGATCATAACCTCCCAACCTAATGAAATGATAGTTTTTAATGTATAAATATATTACTTCATTTAGTAGTGTTTTGGTCAACAGTTCAACTCTAGGTCTTTTTGGTGATACTAAAGCTTTCTGAAGATACTGAGTAGCTTTCTCACTAAGAACTTATAACTATCATGTGATATCAGAGAAGTAATCTAAGTTGTCATATACTTTGCGTATGCTTATTGAATCACCATATGACCCTTACCCAACAGTGGTCTTGATTCTCTGTTTTGAGAATTTTAAAAATGACTGCCTTTCTACATAAGTCAGCATAAAACTAATTTTTTAAATTGCTGTTTGGTCTTTCTAACTACTTTCATAGCTTAAGAATGTTGGATTATAGCTTTAAGTGTTAAAAAGAAATCTATGACCTGGCTTCTGATGATCTGATCTTTTAAGCCTCCATGAAACTTCGATTCAGGATGGACCAAGATAGCAGCTAAAGAACATAATTGAAACATTGCACTTAGTGTACTTGTGACAGATCCTAGATCACTGAGATGATTGATTTGATGATGGCAGTCTGAAGAACAAGATTGTCTCTAATTTAGCAGCTTCATGTGCTCTGCGTTTTACAGTCTTATTAACTCAGCCATACAGCACAATACCCCATGCCGTGTTTAATTTTCCTATGCATTCTGTTCTTCTAGAGGAATTACGAGGGAATTTTAGTTCAGTTTTAGTTGATTTATCATAGAGACTACAAATAATAAAAATTTATGAACCTAAGATCTGGATGAAATCCATTTGTCAGTAAATAAGTTTATTTTAATAAAATAATAAAGCTATATTATGGAAATAAGTAGTAGTGTCTCCAAAATATGGAAAAAGCCTCCCAGAGTTCTGCACTCATCCACTTCTTGGCATTTTAGGTGCTTTGTCCTCCATGGGAGTATAATAAATGATGTGGCAAGGGCTTACTCTCCATGAGAGAAGTAAGTGAGTGACCAACAGAAGGGTAAGGCCTTTACTAGTTAATTCTTTCTGGTAGTATAGTTAGAGCCTTCTGGAATATGCCAGTCTGAAACCAAGTATTTGATGAAGAAAAAGGATATGAAAGAATTATATACTCTTCCCATTATCCCCATTCTACTTTATTACCTTCTAGTCTGCTTTCTTCAAGTGGCGCTTTCCATGGAACTCCCTCTTTTGAGTCAGTAACTCTAGTCATCCTCAGTGAAGTAACCCCCAGGTCCTGTTCCATCCATCTCCTTGATTTGATTTTTCTTTCTCTCATACTTTGATCTCCATGGCTCTCAGATTGGACTTCTGTTTGAAAATCTAGGAATATTCTTTTTTTTCCGTGGGAGATGGGACAGCTGCTTCATTACCATATAATATGGGTGGCAGGTTTTGCCTGTAAATTCAAGGCAGGACTCTGGTAAAGCAGTGTGATGTAATGGCAGACCTTGGACTCATGACCTGCATGACCTGGCCACTGTACCTCTCTAGGTATCTTTTTTTTTTCAATTATTAAAAATAAGAGAATGAACTAAAGAATTCCTTACAGTTACAAAGATTGAGTTCTTTCCTAAAACAGGTTTCTTAGCTCCTTGAGGGATGACCATCCCTATGTTACTTTGCAGAGTAGCACGACTTTTTACTTCACTTACCCTAGTGCCGAAAGTCTGAGAAATTGCTTTGTCACTTTTCCCCCTCTTTATCATTCTGTTTTGCTCTCTTTCAGTGCAGCTTCTTTACTAAATTGGGATTAATAATGTGCTCAATTAAGCTAGGTATATTGGCTTTTTTTTAATTGGAGCAGACGTGCTGTGTCATCTTAGAAGAAACTAACAGATAACATTTATTATTTCACGTGAATTCCAGTTATCATTGCTATAACAAACCACCTAAAACATAGTGGCTTAGACAAATTATAAATCTGCAATTTGGGCTTCTCTCAGCGTGGAAGATTTTTCTCTATTTCACATGGTATTATTGGCTGTGGTAGATTCACTGGGTGTTAAAGGATCTACTTCCAAAAATGGCTCGATCACATACCTGAGAAGGTATGTGACCAGTTAGCCGTCAGCTGGAAGCTTAATCTTGGCCAAGGGCCAGGGGCCTCAATTCTTCTCGACGTGGGTCTTTCTGTGATGACTTTTTCACAGGAACCTTGGACTTTCTCACAGTATGGTGGCTGGGTTCTAAGCACAAGATCTCAAGGAGACAGAAAATGATAATAAGTACCAGTGTCTTATCAACATGCAAATTATTTTATTTTAATAAAAAAATTTTGATATCTACTGTCTGCAAACGCTGTGAGATATAGAAGGATGCAAAGGTGAATAAAACACAGGCTGTGCTCTCAGTTGTGTTGAGGCAGTGCAGGCAGTGCAGGGGGTGATGTTGAGGACGAGCAGACCTGTGCTCCGGTAACACAGAGGAGTGAATGAAGGGGTAGGGATACCAGCAGTGCGGCTGTAGATTGAGAATGAAAATAACCAGTACCAGAATTTCAAACTGAGCTATTGATTTTGTAGTATAAGTGCCACTTGAATTTTCTATCCATGAATTACATCCAGGAAAGACCTTTCCTTTAAGCTTAAATAGTTGCAAAGAATGTAATTTCCAGTGTGTTATATTGACATTTAAAAAAAAAAAAAGAAAAGCATTATATCATTCTTTTAAATGTACCAAATAAAATCTAAATGTCATACTGATTTGATTCTTACCATCATCACTTGTTTAAAAAATAAAAAACCTCTTCATTAATTTTTGGAATTTTACATGGCTCTTTTTTTGTCTCTAAATTATTTGTATCCTACTTCCTCCATAGAATTTTTTCCCTAATGTAACATTTTTATGCTCTAAACCCTTTTATTGATCATTCAGAGTATATCTCTGCAACAAAAAAATGTGCTTAAATTTAAAATTAAAAAAATTTTTCCCAGTGACTTTAGGCTCTGTTAACTTTTTTAATTCCAAATTATGCTATTAATAATTACTAAATATATAACTGATGAAAATAACATGAGTTTTGATATAAAGAAACAGGTAAAATTTTATTGGAAATGTGTTTCTTAATGAGCAACATGGGGCTTTTGTTTTCAGTTCATTTATTTGTGAAAAATATGACTTTTGCTAGAATAAGCTGGGACTTAGTATCAGTCCTTCTCCTAGTTTTATTTTTAAAGAAGTAAGTGCTGAGGAATGTTGTTCAAATAAATAAGAATATGGGAAAGTCAGGAGTTTTGTTATAACCACATGCAGAGTTCAGCAGACCACCTTCAGGTTCAGTAATTCATGAAGTGTTATAGAACTCACTGAAAGTTGTTAATACTCACGTTATGGTTTATTAAAGCAAAAGGATACAGATTAAAATCAACCATGGGAAGAGGCACATAGGGCAGAATCCAGGAGAGTTTCACATATGGAACTTCCAGTGGAATTGTGGCCAGCACTAAATTCTCCTGGCAGTCATGCGTGACAACGTGCAGGAAGTATTGCCGACCAGGGAAATTCACTGGAGCCTTGAGTTATTGTTGGGCCTCAGTCACATAGATAACAATTGACCACCTCTGTTGTTGACCTTAGTTTTTAGCCCCTACAGAGGTCGAGCTGATACCATATAACTTAAAGCCCCCTCTGTAGAATCACATTGATA